>NC_044496.1:11398771-11543771 GCF_902362185.1 Chanos chanos
TTTTCTCTCTTCTTTTTTATTTTTGCTGTTTTGTTGCTCTTCCCCTCTCATCCTCTCGGTCTTGCTGTGTCTGTCGACGGCTTTTTTGCTTTCTCCTCCTTCTCCTCCTCCTCTCTTTCTCTTTCTCTCTTTTTAGCCATCAGCTCTCCAGCTGAAAGATGTTCCCATTACAGAGTGACAGGTTGACACACAGTGACCTGTCAGGGCATTCATCTCTCAATGTTTTATTTTAGTGGAGAGCCAAAACTGAGCTGAAAATAAGCAAGCTGTTTCAAGGCCCTGGAATGAGATCAAACAATCCCTGGCACCCGCGGTCACTGGTGCACTGATTTACACTGGATCTGTCAAAAGAGGTGATTAGACCGGGCAAGTGCTTAAAACACACACACACACACACACACACTCTCTGTAGAAGCTCCACTGTCACTCCCTTGACTGAACTCTTTTTCCAGACTTGTAAGGTGTGTGTGTCTATGTGTGTGTTTTATGATGGATTGAATGTGATCTGTTTGTACGTGTGTGTGTGTGTGTGTGTGTGTGTGTGTATGTGTGTGTGTGTGTGCGCGCGTGTGTTTCTGTCAGTTAAAAACAAAAGGCATTGTCTGTTTTAAGAGAAGCATCTGTGTTTGTGAAGGCTGAAGCTGGTGATTGCTGAGAAGAAGCCAGATCTGTTGTTCCAGATCTCTGAAGTGGAGGTGAAAGGAAGTATTAGATGCACACAAACTGTTGGTGCTAGATGTTAAATAAAATGTAAAACACTGCACATTTTACAGATATGTGCCTGCAGTAAAATCCCAAATGTTTTAATTTTCAGTGTCCTTTAATGATCACCTCACCCCTGAACAGATCATGTTTCTACTTGAGGACAAGGCAGACTGATGGGAATTTCCTCATTAATCCATCACTCGTTTCCTTGCAAAATGCATTTAGGAGTGCACAACTTTTCATGCTGGTTTTCACAGTTGCCTTTGCATGATATTAAACATTTTCAGGCAGTCATTAGGGTGGTCCGAGAATCCAAAACAAGAACGAAAAACTTTGTGATTCTCTGTGTTCTATCTAGCCTCCCAGATGAGGCTGTCTACCCACTGTGACCTTATAACTAAGCAAAGCTTAGGCCAGAGGTCAGATCCTACAGAGTGATGTTAAAGCCCTAATGGTGTATATAAGGCTTTGATATGGACCCATGCTCTGCTGGTACACATGCTGTGAAAGGCGTGGGAGCAGCTGGACAGTGCTCTCTGGCTCCTATGCAGCTTTATTGAGTCCCATAGCAAGTTGATTCACTGGCTGTGCTTGATCATCAGTCAACGCCCACGATGTGTTCACCGTGAGGCCGCCTGTGTCTCATTGGTGTTTGGACACACATATACACACACACACACACTCACGTACACACACACATACACACACACACACTCGGATTCCCCACCCACAAAAATGTGTGACCTGCCAACTCCCTGACCATTGCAAGTGTGTGTGTGTGTGTGTGTGTGTTTACTCAAAAAACAAATTGACCACCCAAACTCCAAAGGGAGTCCTATTCTTAGCTTTGTTAAATCTAAGCGACATTTGACTTTGCTCTTCTGTTCATACTAACCAAGAGCTTGCTTTAAAAACTAAACAGCCCAAATTTCACACATTTCATTGTGAGTTAAAAATCTTCAGAAACTCATTATTTTCTCACCTTTTTTTTCCCACCAAGAGCTAACTTTCAGCAGAAGGTTCTGAGGATTTTTTTTTTTTCTGAGTTAATGTAAGGTGGATGTGGCATTACCTTTGTATTCTAGAGGATGGATGTCCCAGGGCTGTGCCTATCTGAAATGTGCAGCGACCAGCAGGTTTTGACTAAATAAATGCAGTAATTCGTGCCTCAGTCTAGAGTCTCCTAAAGCCTTTGCTTGTGATCAACATCTGTGTCACGTTTCCCAGCGCGTTCATGTAAAACAGAATGAGAGCAAAACAGCACAATCTAACGGGTGTCGGTTTGAGCCCCTGATAAAAAGTGCAAGGCGTGCTAATCCTCTGCCTATAGATACAGATACCCTACAGGGCATTGTATGCTAATGCACTGACACAATGCAAATAATACTTCACGCAGCCTAGCATTATGGTATCCTGTCTCCACTCACTCCAGAGGGGTTACTCTGTGTCTGCTTCGATAATGCACGTTCTTTTTGTAATCACTAAAAACGTTGCGATGGGTTTTTTTTTTTGTTGTTGTTGTTGTTTTTGGTTTGGGTTTTTTTTTGGACCAGTGGTGAAGTCACTAAAGAAACATTTTCTAGCTTTTTTTTTTTCTCTCTTTTTTTTTTTTTTTCCCTGCCGTTTTGATAAAGAAATGTAAATTGTTTGGTGAAACATTTTCTTTGCATGCTTCCTGCATTGTTCAATCCTTCACGAAGATCATGGCTGTGCAAGAGTGGACATGTGTAAGCTTCTGCCTATTCAGGAGGTGAGAGAGTGAATCTTTAAAGCTATGTTATGGTGCATGACGTCATATTTCAATATTAAAACTCTGCCTTGTTTAAGTTACCAAAATGTGGTGGGCATACTAACAGAAATGTGTTTGCAATACTGTGTTGACAGATATGGTCCTCTTTTACTTAAAGAAAATCTCAATAAATAATTAAATGTAAAAAAAAAAAAAAACGTTAATGGGGAGTGGGTAAAAGAACCACAACCTAAGCAATAAACTCAATTGATTAATCTTGAGCAATTATTTCCTAAAACAACACAGACAGTCTGTTATCTGGTGGATGTAGCAAAGACTTTCGCCAGTAGCACTGAGTGTGAGATTTGAGTCTTTAGTCCCACAATTAACAAGAAAAACAAAATGAAAGGATGCAAAGATAGCTTACTTATAATGCATGAAAAGAGGAAGAACTTAACTCAGAAAGTCCTACTTTAACTTGTGTTCTGCAGTCAAAAAAGCCACAGTGGTAAACTGAGGGTTGTAACTGGCATAATCCACAAAACCCATTTAATGCCCTAACCAAATGAGAGCCAATTAAGTTCAAGTTCAAGTTCAAGTTTATTTAGAGCCCAATATCACTGTTTACAGTCTCAAGGGGCTTTACAGGCCACAACAGTCAAATCAAAATATGACGGCACCCCCTGACTTAATCCTCATGGCGGGCAAGAAAAAACTCCCCAAAAACCCAAGAGGGAAATGGGAAAATGGGAGAAATCTTGAGGAGGACCACAGAGAGAGGAGACCCCTCCTTGGTCAGACAGGTGTGCAATAGGTGCCGACCACGTGGGCAGTTACAGCTGAAAATAAATTGGGGCATGAACAAAGGGGATGGTGATGTAGACAGGAGGCTGACGGGGGATGGAAGATGATGACACCAGGATGGATCAGTCCACAGGGCGGGAGGAGTCAGGATCACTGGTGTCTCAGGAGTAGCATGTGTGGCTCGACAGAGAGTGAGAGAGAGAGAGAGAGAGAGAGAGAGAGAGAGAGAGAGAGAGAGAGAGAGAGGGAGAGAGAGGGAGAGAGAGAGAGAGAGAGAGAGAGAGAGAGGCACATTGTTAGATGTTCATTTCCACATAATGGTTGAGGTAAATATACATCGTGTGCCGAGTGCAGGCAGGGACTCCAGCAAGACTAACTAGTACAGCATAGCTAAAAGGGAGAGCTAGAAGGTAATATGGACATGATGGCACTCTGGGACACAAGGCGGCCACCCACTCCACAGTCAACAAACCTGAGTGAACATGTTAAAGTGGGGGGGCGACAGCATCCAAACATCCCAGTTCACCAAACAATCTATGCCCGAGAACCCTCCAGATCTGCTCCTTTGCCTAGTAAAGAGCTATTAGCAAAAGGCTTGGCTAAACAGATAAGTTTTCAGCCTTGACTTAAACATAGAGACTGTGTCTGAGTCTCGAACATTAATTGGGAGGCTATTCCATAACTGTGGGGCTCTGTAAGAGAAGGCTCTGCCCCCTGCTGTAGCCATCATAACTCGAGGTACCAACAAATAGCCTGCACCTTTTGATCTAAGTAGGCGTGGTGGATCATAAAAGACCAGGAGTTCGCGCAGGTACTGTGGCGCAAGACCATTTAATGCTCTATATGTTAATAGTAAGATTTTATAATCAATACGAGATTTGACTGGGAGCCAGTGCAGTGTGGATAAGATAGGGGTGATGTGATCATATTTTTTGGTTCTAAGCCATTATGGTTACCTAAGTAGCTGAATGCAGAGAGTTATCTGCCATTTGGATAGTACAGGTGTGTTAACAACGACTCAGACAATTTAATTTTCTTATGAGATTCAGTGAAATCAAGATTAAACAGGTTGCTTAGGGGTTTCATCGAGAGTCCACAGAATCCACAATGTTTCAGTTTTATTTTTATATTCATGGGACAATGATGATAGTTGGGGGTAAAACAACTGAGTAGGTTTGATTTGCAGGTTTAAACCTTGTGCTAAAATATTTCCTGCCAGCATGCAGGTGATCTAGTTTCATACTCTGCTATTAGAGTTAGCATGGTGTGTCTGAATTGGGAGTGTTACTAACATTCTGCTTCATATCAAACTGTCATATTCCCTTACTGCTGACAGAGACCCCATGTTAAAGGTAAAAGTGATATGAGTATTGTTGGACAGCTAGTTTGAAGGTATGTTTGAACCCAAAATAAAAGTTGGTCTCATTCTCTTTACATTATCGCTAAATTGATTTTCCTTTTTTCTAATGTAGTTATCATTGCTTGATTATGTTCATTTCAGCAGTGTAAATTGGTGCTTAAATAATGTTTGTTTTGATGGAAATTGTAAGATGACTAATTCTCAGTATGTAATTCTCTGCATGATGCTGTACAGATTGGTATGTTTCTCCCTCAGTGCCTGAGTTGTTTCACGTACCAGGACTGCAGGCTTCCTCTGTGTGAGATGCACCTGGGCAACGTGCTCAAACACAGTAACTTGTCACCTGACATCTCTGCAAACTGGAAATATGACTATGCATATTGACCAGACTTTGCAGCCTTTCCACATCCAAAAATAAATTAACTTGAAGTAGGACAACCTTTCAGGAACTTAGTGTCTACTTTATTTCCACCTACAACTTATGCGATTAGGATATGTGACCTTGATGTTCAAATGTTCTTGCACTAAGCATTAAGGTATTCCTTCATCAAACTAAAGCATTCTGTTTACCTTGACTTATGATAATGTGCAAACAGAAGTATGGAGAATGGAGATGTCGTAGACCAGAACAAGGAGAATGATAAATACTGGCTGGTGTAATTGCAAAATTCAGTACAAAACATTTTTTAATTTAACCAAGACTACACATTTTGTGAGCAAAGCCTTTCCCCTGACTCAGTCTCATCAATGGGCATTTCTGAACTCTGGTATTTGTCACCAGCTGTCTGATGGTTGCTAGAAATGGATACGTATTGCTTTACAAATGATGAATCTCTGATACTGTGTTTTAATTTAATTTAACTCTAATCTGTTTGTAAACTTGGTTCTCAAAATGTCACTGGGTTTAATATTCACAACCCAGGAAATTAAAGAGGAATCTGTTACAGAAAACATGCCGTTTTATGAATTCCTGATTGTTTATATAGACCGTCCTTATGAGTGTCAACAAAGTGTTTCTTCAAAGCCCTTGCGGGGAGAATTACGTGTTCCTTTTGAGAAACTGGATATTTTTTCTTCTCTTTTTTTTTTCTTTATTCTTTTATTGTCAGACAGTGGAACCTTTTCTACTCCCCGGTATGCACCAGCAAACATGCTGATACAACTTAAAGGTCATGTTCTTTTCATGTTGACAGCACACACCCAAACTTGGTCGAGGGGTCCCTCTGAAGGATCGCCCTGTCTGCCCGGTAAAAAAAAAAAAAAGAAATTAAGTCTCACATCAAAACCCGCGTCAGGTCAATCAAACAGAGTCATTAAAAAATACATTATAGGATAACAACAGTCGGCAAGACCAGGGCTGAGAAAGTGAAAACGTTCAGAATGAATGAGGTACACTTGGAACCATACTGGAACTCAGAACCATGCACAATATGAATTTGAAATGATAAAATGATTAAGGTATCTTTTATACGGTTTCTCCTCTGTTGAGTTTTGACTGGTATTGCTGCCTTTTGTTCTACGTTTTGACGTGATTATTATATATTTCGAGTGCTTATACTTACATCTGAGTCACTGGAGAGGTTTCAGTTAAATAGTGTGAGATTCACTACCTGTTAGCTCTTGGGCTCTGTCGGGCTATAGTGATGACCCTCCATTTTATTTGAATTCAAAGAGGAGTGAAAGACTGTTCCTACATTTTCTATGAGGAGAGAACCCAAATTCCTTCCCCATATCTATTGAGTTCGTATATTTGGCATACTCAGAGAACATTAGGCATAGTGATCGGTAACAGCACCTAGGCTTGTGAATCTAAGAATAAAAATAGAACGTATTTTGCTTTTGTTACATTATGCAGGCAGCAAAAGTTGATGTGTATATATTAAGTTGACGCCAGTGCCTTCTCATCTTGACAGCAAATAACAAGTCCAGACACTAATACTGGTAGGTGAGTAACAGGTGAAATGGAACAAACTGGGAAGTTCATTTGCTATATTTGACCAGCCGAGAACTTGAAGAGAAAGGTTAATTGAAATATTGCTGTAAGCTCATCTGTCAGTTTAATGCTTTAAATTAAGGAACACGTGTCAAAAGAGTAAAGTCATCAAAGCTCAGGAGAAGAGGAGAATGGATGATGGGTAAGATGCAGGGCATGTGGCGCTTGTTGAAGTTTAGCTTAAGAAACAGAGAAGAGATACAAAAGGACTGCCAAGACAATAGCCGTAAGGAAGACCACCAGGCATGGAGTCGACCACTGAGAGTGAGTCTCTGAACAACTGTGACTCGAACCTCTAAAGTTTAAAGTGTTTTTAGGTCTGGAGAAGGTCAATAGAAAGGCTTCATAACGCTAGGGAAAAAAAAAGAAGCAGAATGTACAGATGGACCAAACAGAAGTGAAAAGACAATGAAAGGGACCTGTAAGGGTTGTGATAATTAAGTTGATAAAGAAATAACTTACAACAGATCTGCTTTCTACTCAAAGATGATGTCTTAATTTTTCTCCAACTTATATCAATAAACTGTTTGAAAAAAAAGAAAAGAATGTGTTGAATCTGTTAAAGTATTAATTGAAAGTTAAAATAAAGCATTTCTTCATGCAAGAAGTAGCAGGTTTAGGAAATGTACTCACTAAGTGGGAAAGAAATCACATCAGCCCACGAGGTATTGACAGCAGTGATCAAACATGCTGAGAAATATGAAGAATAAATGAACAGAAAACTTGGCCATGTTAAATGTGACAGAAAACTTACTGGGAATCCCACAGTGACTCTTCTGAAGTTCAAGAGCCAAACCGCACTGTGGAACTTGGAAAAGGCTGGATTTGTACGTGTCAGACTTCACTTTCCAGGACTAAAGCTCAGGATCTGACAAAGTCTGAATCAGTCTGAATCAGACCATTGCCACACCTTAGGGTCAGTCTGCTTCTCATTAATTGTGGCTGATAGTGAACGTATTTGTCATTATGTGGGGAGCTAAATCAAAACTTCATTGAGTGAATCATCACTACCCTGTATAAAAATGTTGGGAAAACTACAGGGTGGAAAAAAATGAATGAGCATAAGAAAAAGATGCACAATGTGTAAGAATATGTTACCATGGTAATATGTAACGAGCATTTTTTAGTACACACAAGCTTGCTCACCGACGGAAGTTTACCGACAAGATGCAATACACAAAATATGTGTTGTATTCCGACATGAATGTGAAACAGTAAAACCTCTCCCGTAACTCTTTCATGAGGTATTGTGAGTCAACTGCTGAATGATGCAGCTGATAGCTCACATGCATGATGTGTTGCATACATTGTGCACGTATCAAAGATTGATGTATGTCTGAGTTCATATATTCATATACATATATCAGGGCTGGCAAAGTTAATGCGTTAAGTTTCACTTTCACTTTCACTTTGACTATTGTGTGTGTGTGTGTGTGTGTGTGTGTGTGTGTGTATGTATATGAGGTGGAAAAGATATCATGAGTCAAATGAAAGTTCAATGTACTAAAGAGCACAATTCATAAAGAAGGATTCAATTTTGAAGAAGAGGGGGCACATTCTGGTATTTCGCATTCTAGCCATCAGTGGCCTCAGTGCGGTATCACATGTATGCACTCAGTAAGCCACACGTAATGAGCAAGAACACAGTACCTTCTGTAGTTCTAACACAAGCCTACAGTGTGCATCTTGCTTTGTATTTGTTGTAAAACATATTGTTTAAAGTGTTGATGAGATTAATTAGGCTACTTTACTACACAGAATTAAAACTATGGGTTACACAAAACAATTTAATTGGGTTTTTAATGCATTAAAACTGGAGAAATAGCTTTTGGAATTCTGGATGTTAACAATATCTAAGTTTGTGAATCACAAACATATTGCCATCTTACTTTGTTTACAATCGGTAGGGAAAGATTATATTCATATATTAAGGCAATGTTAGAGCGTTCACATCTTGATAGCAAGTAACAAGTCCTGACATTAATATCGTCAGGTGAGTTAGAGATGAAATGTGCACTGGGAGCATGATGTGCTGTATTTGAATGATTGACAAATACATAAATGGATCAGGCCACCTCCTCACTGACAACCTTAAGGGAAAGGTTAATTGAAATGTTGTTGCCAAGATGAAAGCTCATCTCTCACTATTGCTGAATTACATCACCCGTTAATTTAGAGCATAAACCATGGCTAATGACTATAAACAACAGCACTACACATCAAGACAGTGAAATAATCAGACACAAGGGTAATTTAAGATCAGTATGCAAACAGAACCTACTGAATTTCTGCTCATTTCTTTCATTTTTCCAGCAAACCAAGGAAAACACATTCCACTGGCAAAGGTGAGAAATAACCACTTCTAAACACTCTCTTACGTGAACTTCAGTAAAAATGTTCTGAGAGGATTGTATCCATGCTCAAAAAAAAAAACTCATAGCTAACAAAGTGGAAAAAGAAAGGAAAGGAATATGGTGTAAACATTTTGCACTTTATTGAATGGTACAGAGTACCGAGGTCTTCATTTAAGAGTGTGGTACATGCTTGGGCATAGCTTTTGCATGTTTTGTTATGTGCGTGTGTGTGTGCGTGCGCGCGCGTGTGTGTGTGTGCGTGCGTGCGTGCGTGTGTGTGTTTAATACTGGAGTTGTTGCGGGTTGGTGTTTTTTTCTTATTCATGTGTGCATTTCTGTGTCTGTAAGCGTGTGTGTATAGCCTCATCCGCTGCGGATGACTGTGGGCAGGCAGACGCTACAATGCCTTCTTTTTTTTCTTCCTTTCTTTCTTTTGTATTATTCTTTAAAGGCAGCTGTAATAGCTGGTAAAAGATGGCCTTAAGAGGCTCTGGCATGTTGATGTCTGATGCACAAAGGTCATTGATTCCAGGGCCTTCTCCTTTTCTCTTAACAATTTGTCGAGATTTTGGCATTTAGTGAGCACACACAGGACAGCTCTCCGACATGCCGACCTTGACAGCGAATTGGATAAATAAACCTTCAATTTAGCCTCTCTCTCCTCTTCGCTCGGCGCAACCCGCCAGCTCGGCCCGCCGGGAGCCTTCACCTATCCATATCGTTCAGCCGACGCCTCCTCTTCTTCAGCCAACATGTCGGCACGCCCGGGCTCAGCCCAGTGACACATACACACACACACACATACGTAGACACACACACGCGCGCCGCCTCACAGATAAGCTAACAGCCCCCGTCTCCTGCTCCAGTCAAAGTCAATCTGCCACATGTCGACAATTTAATGCCAATTCTGTCTTTCGTAACGGCTTTCCAAGACTTCGACCACTTTTCTGTATCTTTCATACTCACACGCCCGAACACAAATACACTCGCATGCGCATGCACACACACACACACACACACACACATACACAGACACCCTTTCCACCGTCCCAAGAGGTGGGGGACAGTCCCATCACTATGTAACAGGTAATGACGTGGTATTTAATGACACTGTCCAAAGTGATTGGGAGCACGCTGACAAGTAATACACCAGCCGTGTAGGGTAGATAAGCATGGCTGAACAACCGCTCTCACAGGCTCAGGGACTGCGTCGGCAGCAACAGCACTGAATCTTTCCGAGACGCTGTCGATGGATATGAAGTGACATATGTTATGCAGCTCATGCCCCAATCCACTCAGTCTGCACCCTGTACTTCTGACAAAAGTGCATTTCCTCACAGGACCCCCACCCCACCCCCACCCCCACCCTTACCAAGGAGGTGTGTGTGTGTGTGTGTGTGTGTGTGTGTGTGTGTGTGTGTGTGTGTGTGCGCGTGTGTGTGTGTGTTTGGAGAAGATGAGTGCTGAAAAGTAAAAAAAAAAAATGTTCTGGAAACTAAAGAGGATAGTCATAAAAAGAGTGTTCCTACTATAAGTAATTATTCAAAAACATTTGTTCACTTTGTTGTATGATTTGTCCAAGAATAATTTACCCTCATGAAGAAAAAAAGAAACTCTTTTTATGTACAGCATAGACAAAAAGACAGACAAAGAGAGAGACAAAGAGAGACAGAGGGGAGATAATGATGGACAAGGTTAAAGAGAACTACATGTTTTGATCATTTGCTCACATCTGAATGTCTATGCTGAGAAGGAGGGGAAGAAGAGAGAGAGAGAGACAGACAGACAGAGACTGAGAGAGAGAGAGAGAGAGAGAGAGAGAGAGAGAGAGAATATGGAAGAAAGATGCATTTCATTTTACTGAAGATGTGAGAGACAGGATAACAGGGCTGTCTAACAAACTTCACCATCTGATTTATGCACAATATCACAGACCACATCCTCTGAGACACCACAGAGAAAAAGAGAGAGGAAACTAGGAACGATTTACATAAAAATGGACAGATGTATAACCATTTTAATTATACAAAAAGACAGAGTGAAAAAGCTTTCCTGTATACTCACATATGGCCAGCAGGTCTAAAGACAATAACTGTGTGTTTGTATGTTGCATGTTTGGTGATTAACAGAGTTATAATTGCCAATGAAATCAAACGTGTCCTATAGCACACAACATGAGGTCATCATCAGGTCTGGACACACACTCTGAGCGCTAAACATCAGAGATTAGCAACAGCACACACTCAGAGCAAAGACAGTAATTAATGTCTTCTCAAACATACTCAGATGGAAGAGGTATTTGTGGATTAAATCAGATACTGTAGGTTTTCACAAAGTATCACAAAGGGGTGTGTGGGTGTATGTGTGTGGGTGGGTATCTGTGTGCATGAGTGAGTGTATGTCCTGGAATTGGAGCAAGAATGTGTGTGTGTGTGTGTGATTGTATAGAGATGAATGAGGATGAATGGGAGAGGACTGGAAGGTTATGTAGATATGAAAAGAATCTGTGTTATATTCAAATGAACCTGCTCACGGATCCTCTTTCTCTCCTTCAGTAACACACGCTCACACACGCTCACACACACACACACACACACACACACACACACACACACACACACACGTATACTTTCCACTTGAATAGAATTAGATCTAGGTGATGTGTCGGTATCTATGTGTGCGTGTGTGTGTGTCTGTGTGTGTGTGTGTGTGTGTGTGTGAGCGTATGTGTAAGTCTGCATATATGCGTGTTAGTGTATGTGCATGAATGCACGTGTGTGTGTGTGTGTGTGTGTGTGTGTGAGGCAGGCAGTCAGCAGCTCTAATGATACCTTGAGACATAAAAGGCAGAAATGTGCCGTATTTCTCCCTGCCTGTGATAATGAGTGGCTTTGCCTAAAATACTGTCAAATACAGCAAAATACACACCAGGCAACTTCATCATGTAATTAGATCCTGCCTACCATATCTTATAATAAACGTTTATGTAGTGCTAATAGCTACCTCTCTGTTCTCTGTTCTGCTTCGCCTTTGATTCAGTTCTTACCTCAAGGTGAGCTTTCCTCTCTTTGTTTTTACCTTACTTTCTTTCATGTCTCTGATTGAAGTTTTTGCTACTGTCTCGATGAATGTGTGTGGGAGTCTCGAGGCTGTGTGTGTGTGTGTGTGTGTGTGTGTGTGTGTGTGTGTGTGTGTGTGTGTGTGTGTGTGTGTGGTGGTGTATGTGAAGATGTGTGGTCTTGCATGTTTGAAATGGAACAGATAGCACAGAATTGTTTAAGAGAGCTGAGCGTTAGTGTGATGCCTGTATCTGTTCCCTCTCTCCTTGTGCAGGTGTGTGTGTGTGTGTGTGTGTTTGAGTGTGTGTGTGTGTTTGTGTGTGTGTCTGACTGCTGTCTCAGAGGCCCTGAGGGTAGCCTGAAGGCTTGCCTGAAGAGTCTGGTCTTACACAGTTCTAAAACTCAAGAGAGAAAACAGACACTCTAGTACTTTACCCTACAGCCAAACACAGACACACACACATACACACACACACAAACACATGCATATGCGCGTGCACACACACGCGCACACACACACACACACACATACACACACACACAAACACATGCATATGCGCGTGCACACACACGCGCGCACACACACACACACACACACGTTCGCACGTACACACACAAAAGTGCATGTGCACACACACTTGTAAATAAGCATTTGTTTGAGAAAAAAAATCATTCATACAAACACCAACCAGTCATGCATGTTATAGACACAAGTACACTCACACAATCTGTAAACAAGTTCGCACTTACCATCCTTTTACTTGTATTGAACTACAGTAAATATTTCTTTCCTATTCATGAGCTCATGCCAACAGACAAAGCCTTCGCAGGTTGCTCTCTCTCATTCTCTGCCTGTTTTAAAGGACGGGGCTGCTTTCCACATGTTTGGATTTTTGATTTTATTTGTGGCGCATAAATAAATACATCAGTAAGGTTGAGTAAGGCATACGAGGCAAAGCCAGGGGCCCACAAATCAGGCTTGGCTCCAGCTTCGGCCATCATTCACACGCCCCATTCTTTACAACACAATTACCCCACCGTCTGACACAAATGAGCAAGGCCCAGCAACCTGCAGCCAGCTAATTACAGCCAGAGAAAACCGCCCCGTGATTAAAACAAGCCCAGCGTTTTACACAAGCTGTCATCAAAATACTAACACACATACTGCCCGCATAATCGCACACAAGCACACACACACACACACACACACAAACAGCCCACAGCATCCCACACATGCACTCACACAAATACATACACACACACACACACACACTCTCTCTCTCTCTCTCTCTCTCTCTCTCTCTCTCTCTCTCTCTCTCTCTCCAGGGCCTTCTTAACATCTAAATCAGGACTTTGACCAAATGGCTGATATTTATTTCATTTTCATAAAAAATTTCACATCAAACATTTCTCACATTTAGCCCGGGAGTAAAACATGATTTTCCACATTCATGGTCTTAATGTTGTGTAACACTGCTCTAAGTGTAGCTCTACAGTATGCATACACTGTCCCAACACTCCTGCTTTCGATCATGGTAATACATACATGTGGTCACACACTAACTACATAGTAATTATTTCTAAAGGATATAGATCTGTCTGTCTGTCTATCTATCTATCTATCTATCTATCTATCTATCTATCTATCTATCTATCTATCTATCTATCTATCTATCTATCTATCTATCTATCTATCTATCTATCTATGTTTACAGGTAGCATTTGTTCAAAGCAGAAATAAGAATGTAGTGTTACATGTCCCTATTTGTTGAAAACACAAAAGTTTACCGAGAGAAACAGCTAGAACAAAAGCCACTACGGTAAGCGAAAGGCTTTGTGGAAAGGAAGTAGATGCGTTTGGGGCGTGGAGTCCTTCCACTCCTGAGAGGCACCTCAGAGAAGTTCCTGTGCCCAAATAGAGTTCTGCTTTAGCTGGGCCTGTAAATCGCACACACGCACACACACACACACACACACCATTGTTAATTAACATGAATTCTGCCAGGGGTTCCGTACTTGCTTAAGGAACTGCAATTCCCGTTCCACTGTTGTAACGACAGAGTCGCTGACGCGTTCGAAAAATTGGTGGGGGAAAAAAAAAAAAGAAAGAGAGGAAGACTAAGAGAAAATGGAAGGGGAGGAGATGAAGAAAGAGAGACAGAAGGGGTAAAATTGTGTTGATAAGAGATATTCTGGGCTGTTAATTATAGACTGTTTACTCTGCACCTCCTTCACTTCACCCTTAGGCTCCTCTGAACCTGAGACTTTTACAAAAGAGAGGGAGAGAGAGAGAGAGAGAGCATTCCTGTCAGACTTTTTACTTTGTTCTAAAAGCACAAAGACGCTGAGGAGAGCAACAACGCCTGACTTACTATCCCTCTATAAATCTACCTCTGTGTGTGTGTGTGTGTGTGTGTGTGTATTGCAAAGTCCTTTGGGAGATCAGAACACTCAAAGTTGAATATGGCCTTGAGCATTCTGAACATTTTGTTAACACTTAAAGCTATCTGTGAAGATATATTCTTTATGCTCCCTGCAAATATTAATCTATGTCTATCGCAAAATACCACGTCTCTGTCTCTCACTTTCACCACAGCACATTCTCAGTAAAGTGATGATATTACAGACTAATTAGAGATCATTTTCACTGCACATGAGTCAACAGACCTAATTCACTGCAGTTTAACCATTCGTTGTTGTGAAAATCTCTTGAGAGATTCATACTCCCAGGTTATGTGCCACAGTTAGAATTTCACTTTTTTTTAAAAAAACTCAGAAATCAACATTCGGAAGGAGATATAAGCAGCAGCTGACTGTCCTTTCTGGTCTTTGGACAAGATGTTTGTTTATTTTGTTTTTTGTTTTTTTGTTTTTTTTCATGAAAACCCGTAAACAAGCTAAAAATGAATGATCTGACACGTTTCAGAAAAATCATGTTCAGACAGAAAAACAAAATTCTGTCGTTCCTCAAAATTAAAGGCTCTTTCATGTCAAAACCAGCTTGGGGGTGGGGGGGGGGGGGGGGACGGAGACATTTAAATACCCTCGTATAAGTGTTCTGAGTTTTCGTGATGAGCCTCTTAAAACTGTTTGTGTCCCATTTGCTGAGGAAACAGGGATGTCTGGGTAAAAAACAAAAAGTGGGACCCAGTGAAAAATGAGCTTGAGCCCTTTCCCTCTTTAAGAGACAATAAAAATGGCCACCTGTCTTGAGTTTTTTTTTTTTTTTTTTCCCAAGAAAAAAAGAGCCCCAGAAATATTTGCCCCCCCCCCTCCCCCAACCGCCTTTTGCATGTGATGGTGTATTAAAGCCATATTTTGTGTCATCACTGACAGAAATACAGTCTGCCTTAAACATTATGAACTATGTGGTAAGAAATATACTGCTTACACCACTAGAATTCTTACAGGAATACTTCAATCCAGTGTTGAACACCTTTCATGTAATGATTTTTGTGAAGAGTTTTCGCCAGTGCAAGCAGACATAGTCACTGATTGCTATAAAACACTCCACTGGCAATGAATGGAGGGGAGGGTGGGAGTCGGGGGGGGGGGGGGGGGGGGGGGGGGGTTGAGAGGGGAGGGTGGAAGTGGAGGGGTGGCAAAGGTGTTAAAATATATATTTATATCTAAGTTTCAATAAAACAACATCGAATTTAGTAAAAACATCATGTCCGTTTTTTCCCCATTCTTTTTCAGTCACACTGGAGTCATTATGGTAGTATAAACAAAACTAAATAGAAAATGACGAATGAAAAATGTATCTGTCAATACAATAATAAAAACATCTATTTGTAAACTAATAGGAATCAAACTGTCAAAGGTCAGTGTGAATACGCATGGCGTGTACCAATGAAATGTACCTGTATACAAAAATACAAAAGACTTGGAAACCGCAGCCTCGAATCCACACAAACACACACAGGCACACGCACACGCACGCGCACACACACACACACACACACACACACACTCACACACACACTCTCACACACACACACAGACACACACACTCTAAGGGAGAGAGAAACACACTGTACTGTATATTTCCTCTTGTCTGTGACTGAAAGCTCTCTGTCTCCAGTGAGGCCTTGCGCTGCAGTCATGCCCCAGTGGATCACCCTCTCTCCTCGTCTCATGAATATGCACAAGACGTCCTGATGAAATGATTGGCATTTAAATCCTCTCAGTACAAAGCAAAATGATTACCGCCAGACCCACCCCTTCAATCAAAACACAAGGGCTTAACGAATCGAAATGCATTGATATTGTACACAGTCATCATGCCCCCCCACCCCCCACCCCCCCCCCCCAACCCCCTCCTTTATTTCTGTCTGTCTGTGCTCTGCTGAGTATGCGTTTCATAGCAACCCTGATCTGTTTCTGCTCAAACAGGAAAAGAATGACGTGTTTTCCTTTTTACTGTGTTGTTCTTCTTTTTCTCGCAGTCATTACTCCTCATTGACTAAATGATGGATACAGCAGAGCAGGCTGACAGCAGACAGAGAGAAGAGTTCCAAAACCTCCAGGAGGAAGAAAGGATCAGGCAGCTGGGCTCTCGCTACCCTTATGCCCACACAGGAGAGCTCTGTCTGGAGCTCAGGAGGTGCAGGTGAAGGCAGACCTGCACTGACATGGGCTGGGGGATATGAGGATGACCAGGAAGAGAGATAATTATCAGGGTTTTATGCACACACAAACACACACACACACACACACACACACAGCAGGGGTGGGGAGAGGACAGAGACAGAGAAAGAGATTTGTAAATAGTGTTGAGTTGGGCATACACATTTAGAGACACTCCAAAACAGAACACACGATAGAGCAAGTGAGTGGGTGAGAGTGAGGGAGAGAGAGAGCAAGAGAGAGAGAAAGAGAGAGAGAGAGAGAGGAGATGAACACCAATACACACTTATACAGATACTTTACTATGACAAGTGCTACAGCTACAACTATTCATACAGAGAAACATGCACACACACACACACACATACACACACACTAGCACACACACATAAAGAGACACATACTCTCACACAGAGAGAAAAAAGGAAAAGAATGACAGAGGCTTCAGTGACATGTTTTCTGCAGGCCCCTCTGCCTTTCAAAGTGTGCCAAACTTTTGAAGCGGTGCTCTCTCTCAGTTTATAAATCCTCTCTCTCTTTGTCTCTCTCACTCTCTCTCTCTCTCTCTCTCTCTCTCTCTCTCTCTCTTCTTCCCTTCCTTTCTCAACCCCCGCGCTCAATACACCCACACACACCCTACACGGCTTCACAGATCTTGGCACAGACCTCTTTGACAGACAAATCAAACCACTGTGAGTGATGGGGAGCAGAGTGTGTGTGTGTATGTGTCTGTGTGAGTGTGTGTGTGTGTGTGTGCGTGTGTATGTACGTCTCTAAGGGATAACAATCAAAGGAATGAGAGAATACAGGTGTTTGGGTTTACAAGACAAGCACAGTTGCCTGGGTCTTTGACAGCTGTTGATGTTATCAGAGACACTTGGCTGTTATTGGCTGCGGGTTTTGGGGGGGGGGGGGCGTGGGGGCAAGGGGAAGCGGGTGCTTGCGTGTGTGTGTGTGTGTGTGTGTGTGTGCATGTCTGTGTGTGTGTGTGTGTGTGTGTGTGTGTGTACAGGGTCTCTCTCTCTCCCGGAACCCTCCCAAAGCTTGATAACATTTGGCTGAACTTTCGGATGTGAACCTCCCTCCCGACTCCCCTCGTCCAGTCAAACCGATCAGACAGAGAGGGAGAAAGCATGGACAGAGAAAGGGAGAGCTGAGAGCTGAGGAAGACAAGTCAAATATTGACTGGAGCGCTTCACGTCTATTAGGATGAAGAGTGCAGAGGGGGCCAGGCAGGGGGGTGAGGGGGGTTTGGGGATGGGGGGTTTTGGATGGGGGGGGGGGTGGGTCATTGGTTAGTGTCTCAGAAAGCTGACAGGCTTCAAGCTAATCAGGATGAAATGAAGGCTGGAGGAGTAACCCCCCTCACTGCTCCATTTCAAGGGTCGCCTTGCAAACACAGAAAAAAACAAGTGAAAAAAAAAAAAAAAAGAGTGGCGGCCATTAGCTCGTATCTCACCAAGCCTCCGGTTATAAAAAGAAAAAAAAAAAAACACACACACAACTTTTCACCTTGCCTTGTTTGGATTTTTTTGTTGTTGTTGTTCAGAGCACAGACCTGACCTTCGGGCAAAACAAATAAAAAATCAAAGAATGGTGTCCTAGTTTGACAGATGGTTTATCACCAAGTCAGACAAACTCCTTCTAAGGTAGTTTTGACTCTTAGTGGTTTACTCCCAAAGCTAAACTGGAATGAGTTTAGAGGTCATGCCCACGGCAGTTTTGACAGTTAGTTTTGAGAGTGTGTCATTTTCCGGTGTTCTCAGGATTGCAGTTACTATGGTGATTGTGGGTTATATGAGTGCTAAAAATTGCTTATGTTATCCAACACCACACTCATAGAGTTAACTGAAATGCTGTGTTTGAAAGCCATGTGATTAAGAGTGGATGTTTCTGAAAAAAAAAAATCCCCAATCTACAAACTGATTTGATCATTTCTGATTTTTTGTTTTGACCTTCAAGTTGGCATTTTGTCTTTATTTTCTTTGAATTTGAATTCATAATCGTATAACTGCTCTAGATATACTGCTGAGAACATTTTAAATCTGTAATTTTCCACATAAAATGTTCCATGTTTGGAGATGATGAATAACACAGCCTTGCTTAGTCCACGTTCAATTTTTGCAAAATGTTTCACCACTTACTTTATTTCTACTGTCAATTTTCTATTCAAACACCACAAAACCCTTAGTAAAATAAGACATTCTCTCAATAGTTGAACTCTCACATTTCAGAAAATTCCATTTTAAATTTGAATACTTTCATATGTGTTTTCCTTGAGTGAGGTATAAAACATGAAGACCTGTCAGCCGACCGTAGGAAAAACCTGAAC
The DNA here is from genome assembly GCF_902362185.1 of Chanos chanos. Taxonomy (NCBI): domain Eukaryota; kingdom Metazoa; phylum Chordata; class Actinopteri; order Gonorynchiformes; family Chanidae; genus Chanos; species Chanos chanos. The sequence goes on from NC_044496.1 coordinate 11,417,737, forward strand.
GTCAAAACGTCTTGGTTCATGTTTCAGTTGGTGCTGAATTTCAGGTGAGTGTAAGAAATTCAGGGGACAGGAGGGCGTGATAGTGAGAAGACTGCGCTTTAAGATGATCGATAGCCAAAACAACATCTTCTGCATTCAGAAAACAATGTGCGAGCGTCTCTGCAGCTTTTCCTGAATCAGTGTCTCCTGAATCATTTCCCACTGAAAAAGAATGCTACAGATCACCAGTGGAATGGATTCCAAGTGTCTACTCTCCAAACTCCTCCTCAGATCTCCCATTTAGTGAGAATAACTCATTAAAATAATTCCTTTCTTTTTATTCTTTTGTCTAAATGCCGTTTCGCAACAGAGTACCCTTTTTTTGTTTCACACTATGAGAGAGTTAGAACATAACTGAGAGTCATCTTTATATATTAACACCAGAACATTGTTAGTGCTTCAGGTGTTTTGACTAATATGTTCCTTCACTCACTATTGCGTGTCATACCAACGCGCAACTCAATTTCGTGTCTGCGCTGGCTAAACTGCAGAAATGAAAATAAGGGTAGAGAAAAGCCCGTTCGAATCCCATGGCTATTCCCACAGAGAGATACCACCGGATTTTTCTCCTAAAACTATTTTTCCTTTGCGTTTTGATAAAACATCGACCCCAATAGAGATTACTTAAAAAATGGGAGGGAGATATAATGTCCATAATCCTTTTTTATTCCATTTTTTTTTTGCTTTCTTTTTCCTGTCTTCTCCTCTGAATGTTAATTTTCTCTGTGCTAAAGCTCACCATGGATAATCTGTATGGTAATGGATCTGTCTGATCCCATACACTATACACATTAATGTGTCAAAACTCTTCAAAAAAAAAAAAAAAAAAAAAAAAAAAAAAGACCAGCAAAATTAGTCCCAGTTTAAGTCTCTCGTATTTCGTTTCACAAAATATTAATTTCGGTGTTAGATGTTGGTGATGAATACTCTAGATGGTGAACTAATAGTGGGAAATTATATTTGGTAATAATTCACATGCTATGGTCCCCTATGAGGATCATCCCAGCCCCTATTCTAATCTATCTGTGGGAATCCGATATGAATTCCGTGTTTAAACCAACCTTTCATTTGTCTTTCTGCAGAGAATACGGTCTGTGGCATCTTCTTCTTAAATGCCACCAATTCTAAGTTTAGCGCAGCCAACTCAAGTTAGACCTTTCATCACACGTTGTCTGTTCGTGGTTTGCTTCAAACAATAATATTTCTGCTTTTTTTCTCCCTGGTTTTATAAATTATTTAATGCGGTACATCCTTCATATTGGCAATTTTATCTCGCCGTTAAAGGAAGAAAATATCTTTTTTTTTTTTTTTTAATTCTCTCCCCACAACCACCACCTGAAATAGGGGAGGAAGAGAAAGAGAGGAACAAGAAGAAGAGAAGAGGAGGGTCATTAAAGAAAAGAGCAATACATGTTGTTTTCCCCTCTCAGGTTCTCTCTTAATGCAGCGGATGACAAATTACATCCGCCAGGTTTCTCTTGTTATTCCACAATTACAGCACCAACCTCTGTTTGCCTGGGCCCTCATAAAGTGTCTGTCGCTCAGTTCAAATGATAACACGTCCACTGCCTCTCTCTCTACACTTTTTTCCACCCATATCTGCCAGTTGGAGAGTGTGTTAGAAGCACAATGTTGGACATAGTTTTTGAGTTTGGCCACTATCTCTTCAGAGGACAGAAAGACAGATGCTGTATAGAGTGGAATTAGGGACTGAAGCTCCTTTCACATTCACAAGACATAGTGTTATAGCGTTATATTTTTTTTTTTTTAAAAGCATATAAGTTTAAATCCTTTCTTATTACTGGCCACTTGAACATTGAATTCGCTGACATATTACTTTATTAGTGATACAATTTACACAGTGCTGTTTGTAGCAGCATTTCCAGCAGTGGACTGTGCACAGTGTATCTGTCTATCAGTTCCCCTCCATATTGGAGGGGTGGCTGGGGTGGGGGTGGGGGGGTTGGGGGGAGGGGTTGCTGGGGGCAAAAAAGAACAGTTCTTAACAACTTTAAACTGGATTTTATGTCTTTCATATATCAAAAATATTTACAGTTACCTATACTACATATTACTGTTGTATTTTGGTAAACTGTTGCCCCCTCTTGGTGAGATCTGTGACACAGGAACTAGCACAATGGAAACTGAATTTTTAATTTGGGCAAATTCAGCCGTGCGCAGCAAGACCTGCTGGTAAGAGCGCATCTGGAGTGAAGCGAAAATCTGTGCATGATAAAGCTAAATGAGACAGGTTAGGTTTGTTTGACATGGATAGAAAAATAAAACATAGGTCAGCGTCCAGAAATAACCTGTCTCATATTTTCCATGTATTTTTTTTATTTCCCATTGTATACCGAAAGACGAATAGTTCCCATCTGAATTGCCAGTCAGTGCTGTTTAGAACTGTGTACGGTTTGGAGAGTTTAGTGTGGACCAAACAGAGAGGAACAGTTTGAATAGTAGCTGGATTGTGGTACCATTCTCTCTGGTCCACCACCACTCTCAAGTATACAGTCCCAACGAGATTAAAGATCTTATTACTGCATGATTACTCTGGTATTGTCAGCAAATGTGGTGTGGCTGTGGTTTTATTTGGCTGAAGTCACGGGTAAACAATGAGTATATTGTAGGACAGAGACTGTGGTCTGCCTGTCAGGAATCCAGTATCTGACTGCAGACAGAATTACATAACCCCAGATGCCAAGGCGAAGTTCAAGACTATCTTATAAGTCACAGTTTCATAACAAATTAGCAATAGTTTATTGGTAATATCCTGACATAGATGATTCACCGTCTAGGTTCTTCAGAGCGGCAAATAGAGCCAGAGAGATGAGAATATCCACTGAGCAGTTTGCTGCTGTATGCAAACAGGAGAGAGTATGTACACCCTAGGCGACTCCTCATTACCAGACAGTGAGGTTTTCCCTAACACACACCACAAGCACAGATGTGCGAGCCACTTGGGTGGTAATCGTCTGGGCATCTCACCTTGGTTTTCTCAGGCACCAGATCTATTTTGACTTTCTTCAAAGGCTCCGGTCCAACTGACAGGAAGAACAAGAGGTTAAAAAATATCTGTGAATACTGGATTTAGCTGTTCCAAGCTTGTTTTACAAATGCAGTGAGAAACAGCTACTTTTGCAGGTTTTCACCTTCTTAAATGCTCTACAAATATCACACTCAGGGAGCCATAGCACAGAATCCCACACTGGTTTTGCTCGGGGCTCACCACTGTAACACTCAAATCAGGTATAGCTTCAGCTTTTCTCTTCGTCTGGTGGTGAAGCGTCAGTGATGGTGAATTCATTGTTACTCCCTTTGATAGTCTGCGTTACCCTGCAATGCCTGCCCTGCCTGACTCCTCTCAGTGCACCTTGTTTCAATACGACACTGATCAATTCATTTGTATCTATATTCAACAATGATCTCAAGGTTGTACCTGGATGTTTATTCTTTCTTTCTTTTTTTTTTTTTTTTAAACAGTCTCTCAACATATGAATATGAACGTTGGTTCAAAAAGGGAGTTTGTTTGTTTGTTTGTTGAAAAAGCTTATTAGGGGGTTTTGATCTGTATGCAGCCTGCTCTGCCTGGTATGAACACAGCTGCCCTACAAGCCGGCTGTTGTTTTGTGTGATTTTTTTTTTTTTTTTCCCCACAGGCACATCATGGACATCAGTAGAGGCAGAGTGCTCCTGAGTTTCTAATTAATACCTAGAGTCAAACAGTGGAGGCACAGTAAAATTTCGCAAAGTGTGGACATGCAACGCAGTTGCATGATCCCGTAGTAGTGGAGTAATGACGATTAAAAAAAAAAAAAAAAAAAAAAAAGCCTCTTATAAGAACAGTAACAGCGCTTTGGTGAAGATTTTTTTGATATGACAGTGGTAAAACCTCTACCCCGTTTGTCTGTTTGTTTGTTTTCTTTTTCTTTTCTTTCTTTTCACTTGACTTAGTCATACATTTTTTTGTCACCCTAAGCTCTTAGCAGAACCTCACATGGGGATGGAGTGTTCTGGAACCTGTAAGGGGAGACCTGGAGATGCATTGGACTTACTGAATGCCATTTTAGATTTCTCAAATCCTCAGCTATCAACAAGTGTTTTCAATCTCAACTCAGCTTGAAGAAAGGAGACGTGACGATGGTAGGAGGAGGACGTTGATGTGAAATGTCCCATTGACAGGTCATAACATGTGGCTGGGAGAGAAACTGGGAGTCGCAGACTCAAATAAGATCTATATGCAGGCTGTTTGAGTCCTGAGCTCATTCCAAGTTCATAGTGAACCTTCGTAGTTTGCTTTGAGAAATGGTAGACATTTCTTGGCATCTCACAGGGAGGTAAACATTTCTCCAACATAACATGAAGTACTCGTACGAGTGTGTGTGTGTGTGTGTGTGTGTGTGTGTGTGTGTGTGTGTGTGTGTATGCGTGTGTGCATGCGTGCATGAGTGTGTGTGCATGTGATTGTGTGAAAGACGAAGAGTGTGTGTGAGAGAGAGGGAGAGAGGGAGAGAGAGAGAGAGAGAGAGAGAGAGAGAGGGAGAGAGAGAAGCATATGTTTCTCCTCTTTCTGAATTCCTCAAAAACTTTTCTCCACACATCTAATCCACCTGAAACTCTTGGGGAGGAAGCAGTGAGGCCCCTTGAACGGAATGAGAATGAGCCCCAAACTGACTATATCTGCAAAAAATTAATTATGCACGTTACCATTTTAATAATATCTAATGAAAGGAAAAATAGTTAAAAAAAAAAGAAAGAAAAGTCCTGCCTTTTATCTTAGTCTTCTTCCAAATTTAGAAATACTGTATAGATAAGCTTTCCTTTTGCTTTGAGCTGCTGCTCTTCTTTTGACAGTAGAAGAGAGGGAGAGGAAGAAAGGGATGGGGAAAGGGAAAAAAGGATGTCTGAGCACCCTCCACAAGCTCTTTTTTGTAATTAGCTTTCGCCACCTCAGCGTTTTTTAATGAAACATTTCCGAAGCACTGGAAGGGAAGCTTGTCTCTCTCTCTCTCTCATATACACACACACATACACAGAGAACACAAACAATGGCGAATCCTCATTCTGTGTGTGTGTGTGTGTGTGTGTGTGTGTGTGTGTGTGTGTGTGTGTGTGTGTGTGTGTTAATGCATGTGTGTGTTTTCTCCCTTCTTAAACAGGCCGCTAATCACACAAATTATTGCATCTAATTACTGCTCGAGCTCTAATTAATTCCTCTAGTATCACATCATTTAGTGCGCATTCACACCACAGCACCTGTTTTCGGCAAATCCACGCCGTTAATTTGCTTATAAAACAAACAGAATTTGCATAAAATGTTTAATGAAGGCTTTAGCTGGTTGGCATGCGGTTCTGGTCGAGCGTTTGGGACCGGATTGAGAGGTCAGTGAGAAAGGACTGTTAAACGGTCCTGTAGAACCGTTTGTTCTGTTGATCTTTGTCTCTCCCTCTCTGGCTCCCTCTCTCACATTTGGTTATGTATTAATAAAATGAGAACACTCAAGGCTAATTAATACCAGCGTGCGGCGCTAATTACTCCTCTGTTCAACACGCCAGTTGTTGAACCTGTTTAAGAGAGTGTGTCAGTTTGGGTTATGGGAAGTCTAGCCCATGTTGTGGAGAGGAAGCAGAGAGTGGACATGGAGAGATGAGCAGGAGATGAAAACAGCTGTGGTATATAGCATACATTTTACAGACCTTTGACAGATGTGCTGGTGACAGAAATAAATGCAATGGACTGATGACCAGACTTGAATAGTTCTGCGTACTCACATAAAGTACACAAGTGTTTAGATCCACAGCTGTGTCAATACAAGGTTTGGGTTTGTGTTTTTGTGTGTTTGTGTGTGTGTGCACGCATGCGTGTGTGTGTTCCATCTGATTAAACCTTACATTAACTTACATCAACTTTTCCCCTTTTTTATCTATCTATCTATCTATCTATCTATCTATCTATCTATCTATCTATCTATCTATTTATTTGCCTTTCATTTTTTTCAGATTGAGTACAAAAAATTCTGAACCAATTTATACTATTGTATTAATCTTGCATAGAAATGTCAGTAAACTATGTCCTACTTTAAATTTATTTATCCAACAAGCTTTATGAAGGTTTTGTATGTTTTTACCCCAAATTGGAGAATGAGCACATGCTTTGTATGAGTGTTTACATTTCGACTGAAAATATGCATAAAATTGTTACGTAGTTGCGTTGAGAGCAGCATCTTCCATATTTCTGAGTGGAAACAGGCCTAACTCCGGGCCTCTCAGTCGGATAGCTTTCCTCTCAGACACTTGTTTCTTTGGGCACTCTTCCCCCTACTGGTCTAAAGTCATAATTATGGCACTGTCACAATATTGTTCTCTCATTAATATAATCAGCCTTACACAGCATCTAGGATTGTGCATTTTGAAACATTGTTTGGTAAAAGTAAAGGTTTAAGAATTTTGAGTCAGAGATGAATTATTTGAGATAACATCATGATATAACGTTAATGTAGTATTTTCGTTGTCAGCCTTCTACTCTTTTCTGTGGTGTAGCTAAGAGGAGGTGAACGTGTGTCCTGTTGCCTTCACTCTCTGTTGTTTTTCTGAGTGTTGTTGAAAAGCATTTGGAATAGGCTTGTGGGAACGCGTGATGCTAAGTGCTAGTAAATCTACACAATGTTTTCAGATAGCTCCAAACCATGATAGATTTACAGCTGTTGACCACACCTCTTAACGCTGTCACTTGTGTATATGTTTGTGTCTCAGACATAGGGGAGGGAAAGAGAAAAAAAGAGAGAAAGAGAGACAGGATGAAATATGGTATGTTCAAGAAATAGACATGTACAGATACATATATACTGCTAGATACATGTAGAAATACACACACACACACACACACACACATACACACACACACACACACACACACACACACACACACACACATTTACAAAACCCAGATCTGCATCACTGTTCCAGACCTGTCTCACACAAATCTCCCAGGTCGGCATAAACATTGCATAAAACACCTCGGAGATTCCATCTCTCTCTCTCTCTCTCTCTCTCTCTCTCTCTCTCTCTCTCTCTTTTCTCATCCTTCACAACAGCAAAGCAGACAGATTTCTATCAGTTTATCTCAACCCAGTCTACCTGTTCCCACCATATTTTAGACTAAAGTAAACACATATAAACCAGACTGATGTTTTAACAGTGTAAATCCAGTCCATCACGCCATTACAGCCATGAGAGAGGGAAAGAGAAAAAGGAGCATCTTATCGTACTGTTCTCTGATGTACTAAAGCAGCCGTGACGAGAATTAGTGGTAGGTGGTGATTTTTTGACGATGGCCATTAAGAATTAATCATTTTTAATAATTCAAAAGGCCTCCAAAAGTTGAGCATTAATTTTTGATCCTTCCTCATCTCAGTCCATTATTTGCATGGAATCAAATGAAATTGTCATTTTAATGTGGTTACGTCAGTGTAGGAGAGAACAGGGCCCACACACCTCAGTACAATATGGGCACACGTGTGTGTGTGTGTGTGTGTGTGTGTGTGTGCGCGCCCCATGTATTGCTATCTTTCTGGGGACCACTAAGTTCCCAGTAAGATAGCATAATATGAAAAAAGTGCCTGGTGGGAACCAAATTGCTGGTCCCTAGAAGAAGAACAATGTTTTTCTAAACTATATTGTTGTCACTGATAAAACAAAAAGTGTCAAAACAGGTTAGAGTAAGGGATGGGTTAGTATTCTTTAGTCACAGAATAATAAGAGTCAATGGGAAGTCCCCACAAGGATACGAGTACAAACTTACACATACTTACAACTTGACATGAGCAATCCATGAAACTGAGACATCTTTTTTCAGCTTTTTTCTCCTTTTTTCACTCTGCCACACGTACATACACATGTTCAAATCAGTAACATTGCAATAATTATACTAACAAAATTCACAGAAGAAATTCACTTATTTGTCAAAACCAAAAGATACAAATGGGTACACAGTATACACAGTACAGAGAGAGAGAGAGAGAGAGAACAGGGCAGAGGGAGAGTGGGGGGGGAGGGCAGCACACTCTTCGTTGTTCCCACTTTCACAAGCAAATACACACTCTCCTTTATTTGGAACAAATAATTACACCCTAACTCCCAGTACAGCTGCCTGTTTTGAGTATAAAGTGCATGTTATTAGAGTCTCTCTCTCTCTCTCTCTCTCTCTCTCTCTCTCTTACTAAGTCAGCTAACGCTTATATTGTGAAATTATCAAATAAAAATGGTCAATCATTTACACTGGAGATTTATGAAGACAAAGAAAGAGCATACATACAAACACACACAAGCCACCACGACTGTTCTCTGTCTCTCTCTCTCTCTCTCTCTCTCTCTCTCTCTCTCACTCGCTCGCTCTCAGCACGCAAGCCAGCACTGCTCAGGTTGTTGTTGAGTTGATCTTAAATCTTGGCGCGTGAAACCAAGATGGACTGCCGTGTTACTGTTAACGTCAAACGAGTGGCAAGAGAAAGAGGCCCATGCTGAGATTTATTAGAAATATTATCACAAACATGTCTCAAGGTTTCCTTTTTAATATGTGTTAAGCCCCTCCCAGGAAGGTTCCCCCTACACAGCAATTACACTCCTCAGCACCTGCATTCCTGTGCCTGCCATAGAATTCATTAATAAATATAGATGCCGTTTTTAATATATGTCTTTGCATGTGTGTCTGTGAGAGAGAGAGAGAGAGAGAGAGAGAGAAAGAAAGAGTGTGTGCATGTGTGTGTGTGTGTGTGCGTGTGTGTGTGTGTGTGTGCGTGTGTGTGTGTGTGTGTGTGTGTGCGTGTGCGCGCGTGTGTGTGTGAAACTAAAAAGGCGGTATGAGTGTAATTGTGATTATAAATTACTTTTGCGGGTGGGGGGCTGGTGGTGTCCTTCCTCTCTAAAGTTAAAAACACGCTGAGTGATCACAGCTGTCGCATCACAGAATGTACGCACGTACACACACACACACACACACACACACACACACACACACATATATATATATACACACACACACACACAGACACGATGGCATATTTTTGAGAAATACTGTTTTCATCATTACGGCGGCTCCCCTAAAGCCACATCACCACCCTGATCTAATGGAGTACTGTCCTCTTATATTGCATTGACCCCTGAGTGCAGCAGAATGCACCTTACTGTGTGTGTGTGTGTGTGTGTGTGTGTGTGTGTGTGCCTGACGCATATCCACATTACACACACAAAGCACGGGTAAACACACGCGCCCTCGCACACACACATGCAAACACAAACACTTACACGTACACACACACACACACACACACACACACACTTAGACAGAGATCTGGGAATTTCATCTTTTCCTCCTGATTCTCTGTCTGTTTCTGCCCTCTCAGCCCAAACCTAGCGCAGGCCAGGAGTGTTGCCTTGACCTCCACAAGATAGATGGATTCTCTCCGAATATCCACAGTTGCATTTCTAAAATGCTCCTTTTTTCCCTTCTGTATGCAGAGATCTCACTGAAAAACTGATTACTCTAAGCAGTCAGTCTGGTGTCAGTCAGCAGAATTGCTATATGTTCCGTATAAATTATCACTTACAAACTAATTACTACTACTGCTCCTATTGTTATTACCTCAGTTATTATTACGACTCTCGCTGCTGAGAAAAGAGTAATATACGTTTGACTGAATGTGTCTGTTTAGCTGGATGGTTTTGTTTAAAATGTATTTAAGCTTGACATCCATTTAATCTTTTTTTATGAAATTCGTCTGTGTATCAAAAAAAAAAGGAAACACATGATGCATAACTGAAAAGTTTCATTGAAGGGCACATAGATAAGGTATATTTAAATGTAGAGGTTGGGATGAAAAGATGAAGAGTTTAGACCATCGATAGAATTTTCATGCATGTTTTTTTTTTTTTTTTTTTTTTTTTTATAAAAAGCTTCCAACCTGTTTCCTTATACTTTTTATGTACTGTTTATGTTATGTACTTTTATGTACTCTTGTATGCTGCTGTATGTTTCTCTCTCTCTCTCTCTCTCTCTCTCTCTCTCTCTCTCTTTCTCTCTTTTGTCATATAGGCAATATTTTTAACAGTGGAATATTATTTTAATATGTCACTCTCCAGCTGTTATCAAAGGAATATTTCACTAAATTCTCACATTCATGGGATTTTTCACATGCATTCAGTGGAGTACATCATTCCAGATGGTTCTAAAAAGCATCGCTGCTTTTTTCAATTATTTTCATCTGAAACTGACTGGTATAGCATTTACATGCATCTCCAGTGTTGTAGGTTCAAAGACTTAAAATCTGTTGGAAAACAAAAAACAAAGCTGATAGTAGTTTGTGACTGACCATTCATTCCCTGTCATCATTTCAGTGGCGCTCTGTTCTTTTTAGAGAATAAAACAGTCAAATGTCATTAGCTTCTCTGAACACATTGCTTCTTAAATTTGACATAAGACTTTATGGAATGGAATATTATTTATAGGTACACCTATTTGTTATTTGTTATGCTTATTAAATTTATTATTTTTATCATGACTGGAATATACTTTCCCACAAAGTTTTTAAGCCCTCAGACTGACCCCCTTGGAATGGACTGAAAGTTTGACATAAATTGTTGTTGTTGCTGTTGTTGTTGTTGTTGTTTGTTTGTTTGTTCTTGGTTTTCTGCATGATCATTTAAATTCCAATAGTGTTAATTAAAACATTAAGGGAAAAAAAACAACAAAATGTTGAGGGGAAAAAGAAGAAAAAAATAAAACATTTACAGAAAAAATTATTTTGGAATTCAGTGATATCACCTACACCACTGCTAACACTGATATACTTTTAATATTTTTGTGGCAGCAACAACAGCATCATCAACAACAACAACAACAACAATACTACTACTACTGCTACTACTACAACTATCAATAATGATAATGATAATGATAATAATAATAATAATAATAATAATAATAATAATAATAATTTTGCAGGAGATCAATTTTATAAGAAATCACTTTTGAATAAATGAGTATATATATATATATATATATATATTTTAATCCAGTTCTGCTGGAGAATGTGCAAGTGTGAAAAGTGTGTGTGTGTGTGTGTGTGTGTGTGTGTGTGTGTGTGTGTGTGTGTGTGTGTGAGTCTGCACCAGTAGGCTTGCATGCATGTGTGGGAAGTTGAATATGGATCTGACTCCCAGAGGCTAAGTGGTACGGCCTGTTTAATATCCCCCAATTAGAGCACAATTTGAGGGATCAGGGTGTGACTAGGCCTGGGCCATCCTTCCACACAGGGGTTGTCACACACACACACACACACACACACACACAGATGTATGCGCTCTGTTACCCAGCCCAAGGCCCAAGCCAATCGTCCAGCCAAGGGCCCAGGCTAAATATAAAACGGCAGTTTCTAGAACCCTGGAAACAGGTTGATTGGGGAAATCGCATATGAGTGTAGGGTAATACCAAGAGAGGAGGCTTTAGCGTGTGAAACGTATGTGATCTCCTGTGTTTTGATTCATATAGGTTTATGGGGCTTAAATGAAGGAGCCTCTCCCTAGGCACAGACTGAGAAAAAGAGTATGACAGTGAGCAAGAGAGAGAGAGAGACAGAGAGAGAGACAGCTTCTACATTCTCTCTCTCTCTCTCTCTCTCTCTCTCTCTCTCTCTCTCTCTCTCCCTTTGCCCCCATCTCCCCTCCACCCCCACCCTTCCCCGTGGTACAGTATGTGTGGATAGGGCCCCTGTGTGACCTGTAGCTGAGTAGCAGTGCAGTAGCTTCCCTGCGTCTGTGATTAGGGGAGGATCTGGCGCCCGTGCTCACAGCCCAGCCAAAGGCGACCCAGACTAATTGCTCTCAGAGGGGGAGAGTAAGAGAGAGAAGAGAGAGAGCAGCAGCAAGCTGTAAAGGCAAATGCACAGATGCGCCACTTCTGCATGAAATGGAGACAGAAAGAGAGAGAGAGAGAGAGAGAGAGAGAGAGAGAGAGAGAGAGAGAGAGAGAGAGAGGGAGAGAGAGAGAGAGAGGGAGAGAGCAACATGCTTAAATTATGGGGGAGAGGCAAGTTGAGGGAGCATAACAGAAACTGAGAGAGAGTGAGAGAGAGAGAGAGAGAGAGGAGAGGGGGGAGAGAGAAAGAAAGAAGGCCCCTTTATTAAAGCTACTGCTAATTGAGATAGGAGCCAAATAATGGAGTATGACACTTTAATGAAGACATGTTACATGGTGCAGCTAGTTTCGCTCCCTCACTTCCTGCCAAAAGAGAACGAAAAGAGTGAGAAAAAAAGAGAAAAAAGTATCACATTTCCTCTGGTATATTACAAAATAAAGAAAGAAAACAATGTGGAGGAATCTTAGTGATGCAGTAATGTATTTTTGGAATGGTGTCAAAAACACTGAGGTGTGTGTTATTGTTCCCCTGCGTTAAAACCCAATTACACCAGCAGCAGTGTGATTGGATTCAGAAGCGCTCTTTCTCTCTCTCTCTCTCTCTCTCTCTCTCTCTCTCTCTCTCTCTCTCTCGTTCTCTCTCTCTCTCTGTTTGTCTGTATCTCTCTCTCTTACTCCCATGTGTTTTTGTGAGGTGCTGCCTCTGTGTGTCTCTGATATTGTTCCCGTCCTCCGAGACTGTAACACGGATACAGCTGGTTTGAAGTCCATAGTTGTTTTGATCCAGATCAATCTATAGCAGAGACAGCACATTTTCTTTTGAAGCACATGTACACATAAGTAAGTAAATAAGTAAGCAAGTAAATAAATAAATAAATAACAAATGTTTTCACGTCTATTGTCTTAATCAGCAACACACTGTGACAAATAGAAAAATAAAGATGTAGCTTCTATATGCGCCCTGTCAAAGCATTCCTTTTAACTGCCCTCTAAAATTTTACTAAATTCTCCTGCATGTTTACTGATGAATATTTTCGATAGATTTCTCACTCATTTTCAGAGGACCTTACCAGTATAAGTATCTGTTGGAATCCTCTTCACATCCTTAACATAGTAGAATGGAAGAGAAAATAACATTTATTAAATTGTTATTACGTGTATAATAATACCGTCATTAACACACACAGACACATACAGTGAGTGGTTTATGGAGAAAGGTGTAAATGGCAGCGCAGCGAGGCATCGTGTTTAACAGTTTCATTCAGTCGGGGGTACGACCCTCAGAGTTCAGGCGGTGGGATAACACAGGCATCACCAACGCACTTCTTTCTCTCTCTCTCTACCTGGCCCCTCACCTCGCTGGCCAATTCAAACCAAATAAAAGAGCCTATGAATATTTATTAACGGTGTCGCTCGTATACTTCTGTCTCTGAGGTTTGGATATTGATTTCTGTCCGCACCCTCCTGTTTCCAAACCGACACGTGACAAAACATTCTGGTCAGAATTGGTTTTATTGACAAGGAGATGTACTCGCGTATCTGACTGGCATTCACTGATAGACCTGTGAAAGTCTGCAGATGCCAGAGGGAGAGAGAGAAAGAGAGAGAGAGAGAGAGAGAGAGAGAGACATCACAAATCATGTCATACAATACTCTGTAAAAGAACAGGACATATCTGAGATGTCTAACTCACCAGTCCAGCTGTGCTTTTCAGCCTGAAACCAAAATGAACTTACAATACATCATGTAAATGAATCTCTCAGCTCTACAACAGAAAGGTACAAACTGTAAAACCAGCTTGAGAGAGTTTTAAGGGTTTGCATTACTGGCCTTACAAAGTCTCATTACCGTTATGCATTGTTCTACCAGTACTAATTTTATCCTAGTAACAATAACCATAAACTGTATTACAGTGCAGACCATAGAAACTAAAGCTAAATGGAGTAATAAAGCATGGTAAGTTGTGCTGTACAGGGCATATAGTGGCACCTCGTTATTTGGCCTGACATGAAGCAGAAGACCAGTAACCTGTATACCTGGTATTGTCTGATGTATGATATGCAGAGATCCGGCAGTCCTCTGAAGACATACAGATTTTCACTTACTTAAACACATCTGCACATACAGCCTCAATGTCTGCTCAATGTGATCAGACGTCTCATGCAGCTGTGGTATGAAGAACTGTGAAAAAAAAAAAAAAAAGATAAATGACAAGCTGGGAATGCGTGCTGCACTAATAGCAGTTAAAACTTTCAAAACAGTCTCCTGGAGTGTTTGCACAAACTTTATGCTGGCAAGCTATGGAAAAAAAAAAACAGGTTTTATATAAAAATGACTTTGAATTATCAGAATTTTTTATAACGTGTACTTGAAAAATAGTCTATATCACAGAGAAAGTAAGAGGCACACAGCTTTGTCTCTTGACAGCCGAGGTTTTACTCACAATTGTCACCCTCAATGCCTTAGATAAAAGTATTAATGTAGGAGTCAGTTAGTGCACCGACATTTAATCAAGCTAAACAGGTAAATACCACATGGGTGTGACTTTATGAGGGAACACAGCATGGGTCCAGGCATGTTTTCACCAATACACATTCAGGACCAGAACTTTCCATCTAATGATGTGTTGCATAAAATATACAGTGATAGCATGATTCAGTGTGGATTATTAAGCATGTACATATTTTCCCTTGTATGATACGATATACTACTCAGTCACAAACCTTTCGTTGATTGTTAATAAGATAAAATGTAATTATCAGTATTATCAAACGACAGTTCAAATTTGTTCATAAATTGCACAGGAATGCAAGCGTTGGTTCCAAAGCAAAATGAATAATAATCTGGCTCTGGTCAGAGTACAGTAGTAATGTAAGGGAACTCTTCAGTAGCATAAGATTAGTTGAAGTTCAGTGTTAGTGAAGACAGCTCAACTGGGCTAGAATCTAGTCCCCCGGGCACTGCCAACCACTCCCTCTCCTCACATCCCTCGATAAGCCAATTTACCTCAGAGTGACCCCTAAATCTCTCTCTCTCTCTCTCTCTCTCTCTCTCTCTCTCTCTCTCTCTCTCTTTCTCACTGCATCATCATTACCTTCCATCTCAGCTCACAGTGTGTTGTACCTAATCTCCCTTTGAGTCCTGTGTACTATGCTACACTGTTATAAATTGAGTCTAAACCTTGTGTAGAACTCTACACTATTGCAAAGTGAGACTAAACCCTATCTAGGATTCTAAACTGCTCTAAATTGAGTCTAAATGTGCCACCAGTTTCCAGATAGCAAGGGCACAGAAGAGGTTATACAGCAGTGAATTTACAGTCTCCTATATTATTTCTTTCCTGTGCTCTCTCTCTCTCTCTCTCTCTCTCTCTCACTTCGTGTGTGTGTGTGTGTGTGTGTGTGTGATTGGATGTGTATGCCAACAAGAAGTTGACCAATCTCACTCCCTCCCAGCCTCTCCATCCTTCCTTTTTTTTTCTCTTAATTCCTGTAGTACAGTGTGAGATGGTAAAAAATGACTCTCCTTACGTGTGGAGCTACGCTTCCGTTTGATTGAAGTGAGTGATTTTCCCCGCCGCACCTGCGGAAAATGGATGACAATACTGTTGAAACCATTTATTACAACTTTACTAAGATGAATATGAGCTGTGTTCTCTCATCATGCAAATGCTGCCTGATAATAAGGCCGTTCTTTCTCAGGAGATGGAGAGATAGAGCGAAAGAACTTTTTTCCATATTTTTTTCTCTCCCTCTTTTTCTCCGCAGAGGTTCTAGTTTTTTGCTCGGATGAAAAAGATATCATTTCATCTCTCCTAAGAGGCCTCCAAGCTCTCAGACACATTCCTGCAAGCGAAGCAAAGAAAGATGAGGACAGGGACGAAGGTAATCTGATTTAATCTCACACAGATCAGATTAGGCCATTTCACACCTGATGACAATAGATTATGTGCTTCAGGATGTTTGCGTTGATTTCTTTTATGTATGTCTTTAGTCACTGGATGGTCAAACTTAAGGGCAGACACTTGGCATGTGCTAACAGCTAGCAGTACTTTACAGCAGGGGGATCACTGATAAAAACAAAATTATCAACCATAGGCTTAAAAATAATGCAGATTCCTGCTTTATATGTATATTTTTCCCAACAGAATAAAATGTCTGCACAATTCTGCTCTAATCTGTTATTATCAAGCACCAGCAACTGTCTCTTCACAACAATGTAATTATTCCTATGATTACATGGGCAAAAAAAGAATTGAGAAGTATTGTATAGTTTTCATCATCATTTTGCGAACCCATAATTTGTGGACAGCGCGGTGATGTCAGAACAGGATGACATATGTCATATGACAATGTGTTATATGACTGTACACACTGGGAAAATATTCACCAGAACACAAACACATGTAAATGGGTAATTCTTCAACTATGGTCCATTTTGGTGAGGAAAATTTTAGCATTTAGCATTTAGCATCTAACTTTTTGTTGTTGTTGTTCTTTTTTTAATAAAAATGAATTGCTTTGGTTCATTTCTCCATTCTGTAGAAACACATCCTGATAGTGGATGTGACAATTTTGTTAAATAAATTATAATAATATTAAGAGGGAATCATCATTTCCTGTTGTGGAAATGACATTTTGTCATATTTCTTTTAAAATCTCATGATATGTCTGCCTGCTAATGTCAGTTTTAGAGTTGGCATTAAATATACACAAAATACACAATATTAAATGAAACTGGTCCAGTTGTTTTAACATTCATATGAAATATGAGCTGTTTGGAAATGACACCCAATAAACATACTCTCAATTTAACTCATATTTACATTGATTTTTCTTCATTTTAATACCCCCTATGGAGGTCACTCTTTTCTCCCACCATGTGCTCCCTGTTGCTATGGTTACCAAGTATACAAAAAGCTAAAACATGATCCCAGAATTCTATTTTGTGGTAGAAATGACAGTGAACCCAAGGGACAGGTGTTCTTTTTATGAAAAATACAAGAAAATGTGAAGAAATATTACAATACATGATATATTTCATTAAAATATACATTAATGTTTAATTTGTATTTGAACTCAACATTATTTCAATATTTAATTCAAAATAAAGCAAAGTTGAAGGTCCAAAGTCTGGCTTAGGGATAAAGGCAATGTAGTAAAAACCATACATAAAAGGCTTCTTATTATATAGTAAAATTAATGATTGAGCTATTATTTATTTCTTTATAAGCTCCTTTTGGTGTGAAGTGTGACAAAAACAAAAATGTAGAAATGTTTTTTTGTTGCTGTTGTTGTTTTTCTTATTTCTTCCAGGGACACAAAAATTACTATAGCTGAAGAATCACCCAAATATACACTTACAGACCACATGGGCACACCAGAAAAAAAGCTTAATACACACATTCAGAGTATCAGATGACAAACCCACAACTGATCACTGGCATCAGTTTCAGTATTTGATCAGATTAGAGTGTCTGTAAATACACACACACACACACACACACAAAAAAACCTCCTAAATACTTCAAACAACACAGGTGGACACATATAATGTATTTCAGTTTCCAGCATTTCCTAATTCAACATAAAGATTCAAATTTCCCATCAGTTGACTCACTGTTCCAATGTCTGGAGAATCATACACCTCCGGGTTCTTATAGTGCACTGGTGTAGCTCTCACACTCTGCTGATAGACATTAACACACAACTTCTCAGTGTAATCAGCAATCGCTGCACAGAGAAAAGAGGAGGGGGGGGCCGGGGGGGACACTCCTGGGTTGCTGTTTGTGTGAATACCCTGGCCAAGAGGAAAACAAATGAATCTGATTAGAAATATGCTACAGAGAAATCATTAGCTCAGGCGTGCGGAACAACGCAGATTACTGAATAAACAAGGCACATTAAAATCACCTCACAAGGACAACCTATCTGAAAATGTAAATGCATAACAGAGCAAAGTGTCAACATTCATAGACTGTAAGTAATTACCCTGGAGAGAAGAGGAGAGCAGAGCTGAAAAGTTTGTTTGAAATCACTGATCGGGTCATTAAGCAGAGACGGTAGAGTTAGAAGTGACAGTCTTTGTGAATCCTGCATTGTTTTGTTTTGAGTCATTTGAAATGAAACTTTGAGAATGTGTTTTTCTCATTCAAAACAATGCGTAAACAAGAAATGTTAAAAGAACATTTTTAAACAAATGTGGTATCACCTGATCAAACAAGAATACTACTTTAAAAAAAATCATCTTAATTTATCTGAAATATATAGAAAACCAATTGCAATATTCCCTTACTCAAATCTAAAGCAATATGATTGTTCAAGAATGGGAAGTGGGAATATTTATCTGGGTCATTTCAGACTTGCCCTATCTGAGATAAAAGTTTGCAGTTCTGAACTTCAGTATTCTAAATGTGCACAAATGAACTTTCAAGGAGTCCCTCACAGAATTCCAGGCAATCTGGGATACAGAGAAGACTGTTGCTGAGGAATGGCTTAGCAAGTATAATATATAAGACACACAAGACCGTGAACTCTCATCTGTGGACCAATCTCACACACACACACACACACACACACACACACACAGACACATACACGCACGCATAAATACGCACACACACGCACGCACGCACGCACACGCACACGCGCACACGCACACGCACACGCACACACACACACACAAAACGTTTGACCCAACCAAGTCAAAATGAATGGGCTTCACTGTGTACTGTACATTACTACATAGCATCCCTTTTTTACACCCGTATAAGTGCAAGTCATATTATATACATCTGAAGTCCTTAATTCACTGAAATCCTTGAAAATTCTCAAGAAATGTGACAAAGAAATGTTTCTATCAAGATAAATATTTCCATTTCTTTTTATAATTACTATAGATCCAGCACAGCAACAACAACAATACTACTACGACTATTACTACGACTACTACTACTACTACTACTACTACTACTACTACTAATAGTACGCATTATGTAATAATGTACATAGCATACATAAGCCTTTCAATGAATGGAATTCATGACACAAAACTACAACAAATAGCCAAAAAGGCTTGTGGCTCTATCACTGGAAGATTTGCAAGATTAGACTTAAGCCTTCATATTTTACAGCAGGACAGACTCAATGTCTCACGTCACTTACAATCTTCACATAATATGTATTTACTGTGCCCAGAGGGGGAGCTTTTGATACAGAATATATTCATTTTATTTACACACTGTTTCTGTTGGGTTCATTTTAATATGTACACCGGAGCTGAAGAGGAGGGTGCACATGAGATCCACACAATGCCATGATGAAGAACAGTACATGGCTGGATTGAGTGCTTCCACGCTGATTATCAGTGGGATTCGGGGACAGGCTTCTGATTGCTGTTCTATGACTCAGTATCCCCACTAATCTCCCCAGATTGGAATGTCTCTGTGGGCTATGAATAAGGTTCTAGCAGGATTGGATTTGGAGTCCCTGGTTCTTGACACAGTAGCCTTTGAATATAGCTCTTACACCACTGCTTCACATCTCCCTTCAGCTTTTTTTCTTCACCTCCTGCAGATATTTAATTTACCAGCGTCGGGGAAATGTGATCTTTTTATTCTTTTTTTTTTTTTTTTTTTTCTATTTGCTTCTTTTGCTTCCTGTTCTTCTGTATGTCTCTCTCTCTCTCTCTCTCTCTCTCTCTCTCTCTCTTTCCCACTCTCTCTATCTTTCTCTCTCACTCTCTCTCTCTTCATCTTCTCATCAGGATTATAAAGGGATCTTTAAAGTGCCTGTGTGCACAGCTCTTTCATGCACTCCTGCTTATTGCAATGCAAATTCAGGACCCCTCCAGAGCCATGTAAATCGTTCAACAAATGTCTTTGAAAAAAGTATGGCTGGAGGAGCAGAGAGAGAGAGAAATGGAGAGAGAGAATGAGAGGGAAAAGGGAAGATAGTGAGAAAAAAGGAAAGGGGGAAAAAGTGATTTTCCAGCCCCTCTCTCTCTCTCTCTTTCACTCCCTCTCTCTCTCTCTCTCTCTCTCAGATCATTAGTGAGTTTTAATTAAAGGTCTGAGGACCAGTCTAGTTATACGGTCCTTCCCCTCCTCACTTCAACATTTTTTCATCTCTCTCTCTCTCTCTCTCTCACACACACACACACACACACACACACACATTCTGGTTACAGGTTATGTTAATAGGTAAGTGGGAGGACTACAAACAGAGCAATGAGAACATTTCCATCTATGGCAGCGAGAGAATACATGCATTTGTGGATGTGTATGCACATGAGATGACTAGTGGTGATGTGGCAAAGTTCACCAAGTGGCAGTTAAGCCTTTTGTCATCCTCTCTCTGTTTGCCTTGTGCATGCTGTTCTTACAGGTATTTATGCACAGAGAATGCCTAAAACACTTTTTTTTCTGTTGCAGAAGTTTGGATGGACAGTCCAGCTTCTTTAGTTCATCCCACAATAGATCTCTGTTAACACTATCAAATGTCTCAGCCAAAAACTATGAACAGGCCTTTGTTTTGCTATCTGCATTTTTTCTTGTGGACGATGAGTAATGCTGATCATATCCACCGTACTTGTGTCTTTGCGGAAAGGAGACAGTGACTAGGACGACAGGCTCAGCAGTTGTATGAACCAGTCTGCCCAAAATGGTCTGGGTGTGAGCTATAATAACTAGCAGTGATACATCCCTGTTGTTGGAGCGCATGTATTTGTCATCCTTGTTTTTGAGTAGACTGGAAACTCCTCTGTTGGAGCACATGCACCTGGTTACAAACCCAAATTTAAAGTTGTTTTGAGAGGAGTTAGCCATCTTCTTTAAGAGATTTTGTCAGACGCAGGCATTCTGTTGTTGTTAAGGCATTTTTTTTACCACTGATCTCTGTAAAAATAGGTGCAGTGTCAGTTCGATGGGCCTCACAGGAGGTTCCCTCCACTGGGTTAGGTAGATGAAGTTTTGTATTGAAGTGTTCTGACTATGTTTCTGCTGCTTTCTCCTGGTTCTTTATGAGGCTTGTGGCAACAGAAGTTATGACATGTGCTTTAGAACAGAACCTGGGCTCACAGAGAGCTTTCATTGACTGTAAAATGTTGAGCATGTCTTTGTATTTCGCTTGAGTTTGAACTGTTTGGGAAACCTTTGAAAGCCACCATTTTAGCCTGTGTACGTAGGTCTTCTCACAGTGTTTGAAGTGTTCGAGACAGTCTCACAATGGTGGATTGTTAACAATTGTGCGGTTCTCTCCCAAACCAGTCTGTATAGTTCTTCTTCCTGAAGCCAAATACAATAAGCCCATTATAAGTAGAATCATGAAATGACAAACTAAAGGGGGACCACTTTTGAGCCATAAAAATGTCTAATCTGAAGACCCTCTTGGAGACTGACAGTTTGTACACCACTGAAAGAGTAAGATTACATCAGTATTCTTCTGTTCAGAGCAGTTTAAATGTTGTTTTCGCCCAGTTTTGCCTTAGGGGTTTTAGAGAACATACTTCAAGTTGTTTGTTGGTATCGGGTGATGGCCTGTCTCTCACTTCTTGCATTGCTTAGGAGAACATCATGTCTGTCAGGTCTACAAACACATTCGGCTGATATAATCAATGAATGCCAGTGATGTGCTAACGTATGGGCTGTGGATGAGTCCATAATGTGTTCTGCCTGCTCATTTGTTGGAATATGATGTTCACTTTTGCATAGTGGTCTTTTGTGCAGAGCCTCAGTGATGTACGGCCATTGGTGTTAGCTTGTACCATGGTTGACTACCATGCTACTTTTTGCTTACTGTCCTCACACTGAAGTGATCAAAAGGTACAGCAGTGTGGCAAGTCATAGTGGTATTTTCCTTGTTTTTCTTTCCATTGTGTTTTAGCTTAAAAAAAAGGGGGATGCTTTCATGGTTGTAATTTCCCATCCAGGCTTTATTTCAAAGTAGACCATCTTTTCTAGGCCTTTCTCCTGCTGGGCTGAGCAGACTGGAGCTTTAACTGAGCAGCTGAAGCTCAAAGAAGTTGATTTAACTGCCAGTAAAAAACTACCATTCAATCCTGGCTACCCTGTGTCACTGACATGTAGAGCTCTGGCTACAAGCTTCCAGTACAATTAAACATTCTCCTGCAAATATAAATTTCTGTTCGGTTGATACCTTGCACACCTAGACATACATGCATACACATACAGGCATACACACACACACACACACACACACACACACACACACACACACACACACACACACACTCCAATAAAAATACATACACTAAACAGACATAACCTATACAGTGGTCCTCAGTTTAACATATACATCGTGTTTTAAGTTTTATTAGTGAATATGTAACAAAGTATTTTTAGTGAAGGGCCCTTTGACTTCAGTATTGTACTCCATCATAACTCATAACCTAAGAACTCCGTCATAACTTGGTCATTTAGATTCATATCAGTGGAAAGGTGATGTTTTACAGTGTTTGTCATCAACATGTTGCATGCAAAGACAATCCCTGAGAAAATATTAATTTCTCCTTTACACACTCCTTTATTTTGATTTTGATTATTTGTATGCAGTCGTGTGTATGTGTGTGCGTGTGTGTGTGAGTTGTGAGTTTGTGTGTTTGTCAGTATGCCTGTGTTGCAGGTGGAAACCTCACAGGAAGATGTGAGGGGATATTTCAGAAACACATCTTCCCCCTCTCTGTCTCTCTCTCCTTCTCTGTCTATCTCGAGTTGGAGCTGTCAGATCGCAAGCAAGTCTGCCATACAGTGAAGTATGGCAGCATACAAGGACTTGACAACCTGTCAGAGACGTATCTCTGCCACATGGTTCTTTCCAACTTACTTTCTTTCTTTCTTTCTTTCTTTCTTTCTTTCTTTCTTTCTTTCTTTCTTTCTTTCTTTCTCACTCTATCTGGACTCCCCACTGTGTGACCCTTGAGGACCAGCTGGTCATGCTGCCCCTGTCTCTGTGCAGCCTCACTTTGACAGCAGACACAGGCATCAAGAAACCGGACACACCGGGGACTCAACAGGTAATGTCAAGCTCTCTGTCTCACACACACACTCACACACACACACACACACACATACACAGGCACACAAACACACACACACAAACACACAAACACACACACACTCACACACTCACACACACACACACACACACAAACACACACACACAAACACACAAACACACACACACTCACACACACACACACATACACACACACACACACACTCACACACACACACACACATGTTTTATTGAGTGTGTGTCTTACTGTCTTGTTCTCTTCCTATTTGTGTGTGTTCCTTCCCCTGGTTATGAAAGCAGACAGGCAGACTGGGTCGAATGGATGAGTGTATAGTTGTACTGACAGATAAGTGTGTGTGTATGTGTATGTGTATGTGTATGTGAATATGAGTGTTTGTGTGTGTGTGTGTGTGTGTGTGTGTGTTTGCATGTTTAAGACTTAAGACAGTGAGAATTAAGCTCAGGAAGAAGGGAGATAAGAGAGCAAACATGCATTTCTGTGACATGAAGGAATCTGTGCTTGCTGTGATGATGTGAGAGGATTGAAATTCGTGTGTGTGTGTGTGTGTGTGTGTGTATGTGTGTGTGTCTGTGTGTTAGTGTGTCTGTGTGTGTGTGTGTGTGTTTGTGCATGTCTGTGTCTGTGTCTGTGTCTGTGTGTGGCTGCGTGAGACAGGGACAGAAAGAGAGAAAGTATGATAAGGTTGGTGGGCTGTAGTTGTCAAGGGGATAAGTCAGTGTATGTGTGTGTCAGATGTACATGTGAGCATGTATATAGGTATGTGTTTATGTGCCTGTGTGTGTGTGTGTGTGTGTGTGTGTGTGTGTGTGTGTGTGTGTGTGTGTGTGTGTGTGTACTTTGACGTGTGTGCAGGTGGGTCGTGTTCCATACCGCACTCTCACACTGCGTCTTCAGAGCTTTTCTCATGATCACTCGTTTACTCCCTGTGGAGAATGGCAGATCCTTTCTCATCTGCTCTGTCACTGCACTGTTAAACCAGAATAGCTGGCTTCCTCACTCTTCGCACGGTTTCAGATACTTTCAACAAAATTACCAAAGCTTCACTGCTACCTGCCATACCTGACCAAGTCAATTCACTTTGCCAGCCTTCTCTTTAGGGATAAAAAAACAGATTCTTCAGCAATTATGACAAGCATACACAGAAGCGGCACAGTCATGACTTCAAAGTTATTTTTTTTCCTAATATCCAGTAATGTTTTATATGTAAATATACATACATGCATACACACACACACACACACACACACATATATATATATATACACATATGATAAGACGATTGGTACTTATAGAGAAAGGGCCCAATTGAAGAGAATACGCTCAGTAGCCCGGGGGAGGCATGAAGTCTGTTCTTTTGAAGTCGCTTGGTTCATATTGGCAGCCCAACAGTCAAAGCTGCAGATGGGTGTCAAATAGCCCCCCCTGACAGACTCCCACAGCCTACAGCATGCCATCTCATGCCTTGGGAGAGGAGGATGGATAGATCTGAAAGGAAAGGACGGACAGATCAGAGCGATCCTCCAACAGATGACTGGGAGTGAATAATTCACATTGTTATGGAAGCTCTCTCTCCTGCTTCATAAATCTTCTCACCGCAGACGGAGAGAGTGACAGACAGAGGAAAAACAGAGTGATACCTTCTCCCTATGAACTGACAGAGCTTCGTTTTGCAGTAATTTTGGTTTGCAGCAGCATTGATACATTCCCATGTTTTTGGAGATTGTTTTTTCATCTTCTGTTTTTATGTTTTGGGAGTTTTTAAAAGAATCTACCTTTTTTGGATAATGTCAGTACACAAAACATGCTGTTTCTATTTAAGAGTGTTAATAACTTCGATTCTCTCTCTCTCTCTCTCTCTCTCTCTCTCTCTCCCTTTCTTTCTTTCTCAAGCTGCTACTGTCTCTGAACCAATTATATAAACCATAGTGACATGTTGCTTAGGTCTCAGTTTGTGAACGTTTTGTCATCTTGCTGTCTTAAGAGACCTTGAAAGTAGACCAGACAGTTTCCAGAAGTGAAAAAGGATGAAGGTGAAATGGGGAACCAGCAGGGACAGAGTTAAGCCTCCACCTTACCAGCACTGAGCCAGGGGCTGTTTGTTTCCTTTTAAAATGGGCCACATGCCATATGTGGAGGTTATTATTTTAAACTAAAAAAAAAAAAAAAAAAAAGATATGTCCTTCATGTATAATGTATAATAAAGGACAATGTGTCAATGAGAAAATTAACTTGTTTTTCCTCTAGTATGTGAAAATTCTTTTTTAAAAAAAAAAGACAGAGACTTTTTTTTTGGAAGTCTTTCTTTTGTCCTCAGTAAATGAGGCAGCCTTTGTTTGTGGTGTTGTAGGGTAATTTTCCTTCACTGCTAAAGGGAAACTGGACCTTTTCCAGAGCATCTATTATTATACTGCCCATAAATATGGATGCAAGCAATCTTATCAAATAGAGAATGCGAGACTATAAGTGAGATGATGATGCATGATATGAAATGAAACGATATGAAAGATCACAACTGGTTAATTTACAAAATGTATGTTTTTTTAAAATTTAGGACAACATTTAGGGACTTTAAAACATTCAACCCATTTCTGTTTATATAACCATGTAACATTTGAAAAGACATTTCAGTTCCTGTAGATCAAGCGTGAATCTATTCCCAAAAAAGCAAGAGTAGCACTTTAAAAGAAGAAGAAGAAGAAGAACAAGAAGAAGAAGAAGAAGAAGAAGAAGAAGAAGAGGAAGAAGAAGAAGACAAAGACAAAAAAAGAAGGAAAAGAAGAAGAATTTCTCCATTAATTACATCATTTCTTTCAAAGAATGCTGTTCATGATGTTTTCCATCAAAAGGGAAATGCTTCCAAGAATGGCTGAGTCCCTCATTTATCACAGCAGAGATTTTTTTTTTTATTATTATCCAAAAAACAAAACAATCCCACAGACACATTTTTAACCCATATTTTTTTAACAACAATTACCCCCAGGCTGCAGCAATGGCCTGGTCTGCCACACAGGCCTTCTGCGGTAGATTGCCAATTTGGACATTTTTTTTTTCTTCCTCTTCCCTTTTTTTTCTTTTTCTCCTTCTTTTAGTCATTGTTCTCCTTCTTTTGCCCTGGATGTTGTCAAGGGGCTTGGGAGAGGCTGCAGCTCTCGGGTTCTGGGTCCTACAAGAACGAAAGGGTGTCAAAACATATGGACCGAGCCATTTATCATGTAATCTGGAGACCGAATGGACGGGGGTGCTATCAGCAATCTGCTATTGATCCTCTGTAGAAGCTCTGCTATTGTTCATCTGTGGAGCAGGACAGACACCCAGCATTAATGAAAGAAACTAAACAATGCATAGCAATCAGAGTCACTGAATCACAGCTTTCACAACAGAGCAGAGAGAGAGAGAGAGAGAGAGAGAGAGAGAGAGACAGAGAGAGCTAAAAAGAGAAAAGAAATAAAGACAAGATAGACAGTGGAAAGAAAGTTTGGTAGGAGGAGAAAAGTTTTATATTGCTTTTTTTTTCTCCATATTGTTTCAGTGTGTGTGTGTGTGTGTGTGTGTGTGTGTGAGTTGTGAGCGTGTGTGTGTGCGCTTTTATGAACGCCAACGATGAGAAATTGGATTGCATCTCCCGTCATCCTCGAGCCATAGCTAAGTGGCAAACTAGGCAGTTGACCCTTATCAAACTCAATACGTTTAAAGGTTCGACCCAACAGAGGAGAGACAGAGGGCAGAGAATGGGCCATTAACTCACACTGGGATTCTGTTGAGCCCATATTTAACTGAACAGGTCAGAACAGATAGTGAAACGAAATGCCACTCTGCACCACACAGAGTTCAAATATTTTCTTCCATTTTGTGTCCATTTTAAATACCATTTAAATGTTGTAACAGATGGCGCTCAGAACCGGACTTGAACCCTCAACATGGTGTCTCAAATCTATCAGAGACAGATGTTTTATCTCAGTGAGCTAAAGGTGAAACATAGTTAACCTTATGAGTTACACATTTCAGTATGTGATGTTATTGTTATACTTCAGTTGGTCCTTCAAGATGCAGACAGTGTTCTGTTCCTACTTACTCTTCTTTGTGTCTGAACGAGAGTATTTCAATAGAGTGACTCAATAAAGATATTAACATAAAACTGTTACTAACCATGACTACTATCTTGGGAATGAAGTAGTTAACATTTGGAAAATAAAGCTATGAATGAAAAATTTTCACAATTTTCAAGTTTCTCAGACTGGAACAGACAAGGAGAGAGTTGCAGAGTAAAACTGGCATTAAAACAGAATATGTTTACTTTCTGAAAAGGTAATGTCTGGGAGAAATTCCAGACTTTTCCCCTCACAATAAAGTAAGCATCTGGTTAGTGAATGAGTGAATATGTGTGTGTGTGTGTGTGTGTGTGTGTGTGTTTCATCACAGGTGCTAAAACAGGCCCTAAGGACATTCTTTCTCTGTCACTCCTCCCTCCTTCTTCTCTGTCTCCCTCTCTTTCCATCTGCACCATCATATTTTATCATTCTCTCTGTTTCATCCTTCCATTACTGCATTTCTTACAGCTTCACCTGAGAGGTTCCTCCCCACCACTGCCAAGCGTTTTCCCAAGGGTAATTCATCTACACAAACTCTCTTCCAACACTATGCCACTCTTTTACTTTTATTATTATTATTTTTGTTGTTGTTGTTGTTATTATTATTATTATTATTATTATAACTATTATTAATATTACTGTTGTTGCTGTAGTTCTTATATTAATATTTCTCATATTTATAAAATGCCGTTATTTTGTCACAAGGTGCATCTCTCAGGTAAATAAGTAGACAGATGAGAGTGTGATGGCTGTAGAGAAATCTAAGGTGCCTGTTGTCAGAGTAACTGTCTACTGATGATGGAGGAGAGCCATTTTGTCTCTCTCTCCCCCTCGTAAAACAGCGCGATTGCCCATAGCATCACCATCTGTTGGCGACTTTAGGGTGAAACAGTAAACACTCTGCTCTGTGTGTGTGTGTGTGTGTGTGTGTGTGTGTGTGTGTGAGCGTGTCTGTGTGTGTGTGTGTGTGTGTGTGTGTGTGTGTGTGTGTGTGTGTGTGTAATTTTGGGATGAGTTCCAAAGCGGATTTCTCTCTCCACTTCCCTCTCTAGACTTTTACCACAACACCATGAGTAACTGTGAATTTTCCATGACTATCTTTGTAAGTAACCGTAGATATTCTTCATGCAGCTCTTCAGAATGAAATCCACTTTGTTGTCTGTTGATACTTCAACTGCATTGGAAAACACCATAAAGGTGTGATGGAAATGGTCAGAATGCTTCAAATGTTGCACAGCGTAATAGTGAACAATTCACAGTGATAATTTCAACCAATAATCTGAGCTTTGGATGGATTCTCCTCTTTAAATTATCATTATGTAAAATTTGGCTGCACAGAAATAACATTTGGATTGTCACACAAACTACTCGCAGTACTTAAAAGACTCACACTCAAGTAACACTCTGAGGTACTCATAGAGATTTATGTTATCCCTTTTAGTTCTATCACATATTCTCTGTCTCATGTTCTCTCTCTCTCTCTCTCTCTCTCTCTCTCTCTCTCTCTTTCTCTCTCTCTCTCTCTCTTTCTCTCACCTGTCCACCCCCCCCCCCTCTCTCTCTCTCTCTGTCTTTGTCTCTCTCACCTGTCTCCTCCTCTTTGTCTGTCTCTGTCTCCCTCTCTGTGTCTTTCTGTCTCAGTGTCTCTCACTTGTCCTTCTCCTGCTGTGATCCGTGTGGTTTTAGCCCTGAGTCTGGGACAGCTGTGGCAGAGTGACATTTGAGTGACCATGACCCCTGGGATGCTTGGATGTTTGTGTGGAGACAGAGCGAGAAAGAGAGGGAGGAGGGAAGGAGGGGTGGGGAAGGAGAGAAAGAGGAAGCAGATAAAGCTCTGGTATGTCGGTGGTGCGCTGTAATTGGGTTTTAATACAGTCAGGTCTGATTCCACAGAGCCCAGATCCACTCTGCTCTCAGGAGACCTGCTGTCACTATTCACAAACCGCTCAGCACTGAGACAACCTCAGAGCCCCCCTCCCCGCCACACACACACATACGCATACATACACACACACACACACACACGCACACACACACATACTTGTACTTCTTTCTGTTTGAGGACACTCATTGACATAATGCATTGCCTTGCCCCTTACCCTATCCTCAACCACCACAACTAAATGCCCAACCTCAACCCTTACCCTAACCCTAACCTAAACCTAATTCTAACCTGAGCCCTAAAACCAAGTCTTAACCCTCAAACAGCCCTTTGAAGAAGTGAGGACCAGCCAAAATGTCCGCACTTTCCTAAAATGTCCTCACTTCCAAGGTTCAAAACTCAAACTGGTCCTCACTTGGATAGCTGTACAAGTACACACACACACACACACACACACATGCACACACACACACACACACACCTCTAACTCTATGTGTGTTAGTGTGTGTGAATGTGTGCGTAGGTCTTCATTCAGTTGGTGCTTCCCACCAAGATCTGACAAAGGCATCAAATAGACTTAGATTTAGAAATACATAGCTTTCTCTGAACCACTTCAAACAGTGACGTATAGTGTCCACAAATCTTTCTATTCAGATGCCTAAGAGGATCACACCTTAAAGCATTTTCCAGTTAAAGTTTTATACAGTATTTCACGAAAAAAAAAAAAAAAAAAAAATTCCATCTGTGTACACACTTAATTGTTTGTGAGTAAATATTACTTTTCATTAAGTGTGGCATTATTGTACTGGCAGAAACAAGAAGAAAAAAAACAGTGTGAAATTTGTGGTATAATCATTTTAGGAGGAAAGACATCACATTTAAACCAAAAAACATCCAGTAAGAGCTGTCATAATGGATGAACAAATGAATGGTGAAATGGATAAAAGGAAGAATAACCTGATAGTGACAATATTCATTTGACACCAAACACTGAGAAGTCATACACTTTGCCAGTATCAGCATCATCTGTTACTCTTGTTACTTTTCTGTGGAGCCTTTCTTGGATAAGAATTCCCAGAGAGGGTTGTTTAACTGTGCTCTGTGTGTGTGTGTGTGTGTGTGTGTCTGTCTGTATGTGTGTGTGACTGAATACTTAAATATATCTTAACCCTCACATATATGAGTAGCGTAAAAGTGTGGGGTGTTATTGCTGTTTGCTCCAGCCATTACCATCGTGTATGAGGATGTCATACATTAATAATCATTTTTGGCAATGTTCAACTGCAGAGGAATCCCAGAAGTCCAAGGATATTACATCTGCTGGCCTCATTCATCTTCCTGAAGACCTATTGGCCCCCTGTGCCACCCCCACCTTACACACACACACACACACACACACACACACACCTTCTGCCATTCTGTCAGAGTAGCACATGTTTAATTATGAACACGTCATAAACAGCAGTGACGCACCCAGAGGCCTGACAGCGGCCTCTCTCTCTCTCTCTCTCTCTCTCTCTCTCTCTCTCTCTAATGGTCCATCCACCTATCCATCCATCCATATGTGGAAGAAGAGAGAGACAGAGGTTTGGAATTATCTGCAATATTTAATAACACGTGTTTGTGTGTTGTTTGACTTAATGGAATAAAATCTGGAGTTGGTAGCATGTTATCCTCATGTTTTCCCTGTAGATACTCAGCAATACTTCAAAAATACGCCAACAGTGTTTATGCTGAGTAATGTGTAGTCGAAGTGTATATTGCAAGTTAAGGTTATTCTCTGGTCTACTGTTTGTCCGACAGATAAGTCTGGGTCTGAGTTATAATTATCAGTGAAAGGTCACTTAAAATTCGTGATACTGTAGGTGAGAAAGGAAACAAACAAAATGGATACTGAATGAATTTAAAATGAATTTAGACGGTTGCAGTGCGATCACATAATTTATCAGGGCACTTCATACAAATTCCTGTCTGAATCAAAATCATTTTCAATAAATTCTATGTGCTGGGGAACCGATTAATGAGAAATGCCCCCAGTTTATACAGTGATACAAACACATAGATTTGACTTGTAGTACTGTTATTAATATTTTTTGTTTGTATGATTAAAGTTGGTTGGATGACTCTGCAGGAACAAGGTACTGACAGTTTCCATTGACATACTAATCAACGGCCTATAAATGCCTCAGGATTATGCATCTTATTTGTGAGTCACAACATTTCTGAGATTTACTTCACATGATAACCCTAGGCCCACCAGAGCTCATGTAAACTCAGTCAGTTCACCTCCTTCCATTCATCTGATACTAGAACAGCCCAAACATGCACAAATGGATACCGGTTCTGCTAGTATCTATATTTAATTTGCTTTATTTTTAAATGTGTTATCAGACATCCCAAAATGACCATAATACTCATAGGTGAAGACAGTTTTTTAGACACGGCTCTTTTTTACTGTGCCGCTCCGAAGGAGAGCCTTAATATTTAACTCAAATACTGTCCAAACCCTTTCTCTGACTGTCTGTGTTAAGGACATTCGTTATGGGAAAAGGAGAGGGGAGATAACGTTGAACTGCTGTGGTTATTGCAGAATGACTTTTAAATGCTGAGGTCATTGCATATACCTGCTGCCCAGGATAATAATACTTCATCTAAGCAACTGTGCTGCTTTGTGCTGATTTGAAACCAGGTGTCGTCAAGCAGAATTCTATTGCGCACCATTGTATTCTGAATGGTGAGACTGGTCTGGGATCACCTATTTGAGGCTGACAGCATAAAGAGAGGACTCTCTGAGCAGAGATTTCAGAGTGTGTGTTGGGAGAGCCATTTTTACCCTCATCAGTCCTGTAATATCTCAATGACTTGATTTAAATCCCACATCACCACCCATTGTCTGCTTCATCCGTATCACTTAACAAAGCGCCCGATACTCTCTCTCTCTCTCACATACACACACAGATACACGCATATACACAAAGATACACACATACACACAAAGACACACACATACACACACCTGCACCTCCTTATCTCACACTGATGAGCTCCATTCCCCCTGGAACCCTCCAGTAAACAAAACACGCACCCGCAAACACTCTCTCTCTCTCTCTCTCTCTCTCTCTCTCTCTCTCTCTTTGCCCTTCATTCTCTCACAATCATTAGTTTGCTCCTTTACCTTATGCAGAACAGCATAAACACAAGTGTTTCTCTCACATGTGGTGATATTTCCTATTTGTAAATAGTCTCCTCAAATATACACAGTCACAAAACCTCTAGCCTCTAACCTATTCTATTCGCCCCACTGTATCAGAGACAGAGACAGAGAAAAAGAGAAAGAGAAAGAAAAAAGATTTTGTTGTTTTTTGTTTTTTGACCTCCAAAACTTCGCTTCTCAAGAATTGCTGTGAGCTCATTTGGGGGGGGGGGGGGGGGGGGGGGGGGGTGTTAGGATGCAGGGGCTGCCATCAAGGTGAAATGGAATTACCCAGAACACCTTGCCAAAGACCTTGGACTGACACCAGTGCCCTCTGATGCCTCTGTAAGTGTGACTGTCTATGTGCGCGTCCTTTAAATGTAATAGTGCATCGCTAAAATCTGCTACACAAAGCACATTCTAAACCTATGGCTTGTCCATTTAAGTATACGCTACACTGGGCACCTCCAGGTCAGGAGAGCTCTTTAAAATACATCACTAACTCTGTCTCTCTTTCAGTGGTAAATAGGTGGGAAGGTCCAGGGGCGTCTGAAGGTTGACTTGAATCCCTCTCCATTCTCTCATTTTATGATTTTCTGTTTCGTCTCGTATATAGGGACAAAACGCAAACCTGAGCTTGTTATCTGTTTGAAAGTGATGTATTTGACTTTGGGGGGCGGGGGGGCGGAGGGGGGTGGTTGTTTGTTGAAATGAATAAGTTTACCTGCCTTAACCTTGTATTTGAAATTGCAATCTTGTGTCAGACAAAGATGAGTCAGCTCACCGACTGTGCCGTTTTGTAAATAAGATTGTTTTTGAAGAACGTAAATTGTCAGTGAGTTTCAAATGCTGATCTCAGAGTTTTTTGCTTTTATGATTTTTTTTTTTTTTTTTTTGGCGCGTTATTGACACATCAACCATCGGCACAAATGGCAGTCGTTTATTAAGGAGCGTGTCCGACTCTTCTGAACGACAGCGAGGATTCGTCTCTGAAGACTTTAACTGTCTTTGTTCTTTTTGACTTCTGAGAAAGTGAGAGAGAAGGAGCTGGAACAATCCTCTTTGTGTTTGTCTTTGTTATTTTGTTGTTCTTTTTTTTTTTTCTTGTCTTTTTGGAACATGAAACACTAAAGACCTGAACAATGTTTTTTTTTTTTTTCCTCTTCTGTCTTTTCATTGTCAACAACTTTTTGATTCTTTCATGTTTTCTCATCTCTTTTCATCTTTTCAAAAGCAACGCCAGATAACAATGTGTTGGAACTGAGGAGATGAGGGCCTGCAGGGTCACATGGGTAATATCGCCCAGAAAACAGCGGCACACGACAAGCCAGGGATGACAGCTATGTGTGTATGCTGTGGGAATGATCTAAAATCATCTCTCACACATAACGTATAAAAATGTAAACTTCAGCTCAACCTCCTCCATTCCTCAAAGCACATTCTATCTCAAGAATAGCAGTTTGGGAAGAGGTACAGGTTGTAAGATGTGGATTAATTGAGTCGCCAAAAGTGAATGGATTTGAAGCTGCATATCTACTGAGATTATATTTTATCATTAGAGCTTAAATTTATACATTCAAATTATTTCCCCTTCAGTTAGACCACACAAAATGTACAATAATTATTTAGCAGCTTTAAAGTTATGTATTGATCATGCATGGCCCCTGTAATTAGCATTAGTGTCAGTGTCGTATTTTTGCTAAATAAAAGAAGGGGGGAAATGGTAAAGGATGACTTAAACCATAGTGCTCTATAGACCACTGAATACTGTCATGCTTTGTTTACACTGATCAGCAACAACCTTAACAACAATAACATCACCATGAACAACAACAACAACAACAACACCAACAACTTCCGCCTCAAATTTTAAGGCAACACTGCATTACCTGTATAGCCGTGCAATATTTAAGCCAGGTTGCGTTGGATTTTTAGGAGCTATTTTTCTTTTTCTCTTCTTCTTCTCTTTCTTCTTCTTTTCTTCTTTCATTGTTCTTTGTTTTGTTTTGTTGTTTTTTTTTTTCATTGTATTCTATAAAATGTCTAGTTTGTTGTTTATTAGTCTACATGTGTTGGAGCTCTGGAGGGAGGGACCTCCCTCTTTTGTAGCAATGTCAGTGTCACATTAAGGAGAAAGCGTCCTTCTGGGTGCAGGAGTAGCATATTTCTGCAGCAAGTTCCCCCCTCCCCAAAAGACCAAAGAAGGCAAAGACAAAGCATACTGTAATTAAAGGCCCAGGCAGAGAGCAGGAAAACAGACACACAGGGCCAAAAAGCTGAGGAGAAACCATCACATTGGCAGATAAATTCTACACACAATTATTCATCCCTGGCCCATGACATGTAGATTAATGAGTTTGATAACCCAGGGCTTTCCAAAGAAACTCCATTTTATTATGTTGTGCCTAGTTCCTCCGCCATCTTCTCTCCCACCCCTTATGACTAACAAAACAACAGAGTGCTTCGGAGTTTTTGCAAATGACGATATCAGGCCATGCTCTGATGGGTGAGAGAGAGAGAGAGAGAGAGAGAGAGAGAGAGAGACAGAAAGAGAGACAGAAAGAGCAAGACAAAGGCACACAAAGATAGAAGAGAGAGAGAGAGAGAGAGAGAGAGAGAGAGAGAGAGAAACTAGTGCTTGTGTTTGTCTGTACTCACAGAGGGATATGGAGAGGCTAACACTAATGTATTGAGGGGGAGAACTCACAGATGGTCGTCAGAGGAGAGAGTGACCTACCGAGGAGACAGTGGTACAAACACAAGGGACATGCAGGGGTCAGGGGTGTGCAAAACACAGCCCTCACAGAGGGGTTTCATAGGTGTAATTTTACACAAACTACCTCAGTATTGTTTGGATCTCACCCCATTTTAGGTCAATTCAACACATGTATGTAAGCTATTGCAGACATGTCATTGAGTGAATGTCACCTTACAGACTTCTGTCCTGAGATGGACCTAATATCCACCATTAGCCTTTTTTGTTCCTTAATTCCCAACTCTTCTCTAGTCTTGGTCCCTGCACAGGTTTGTGATTATGTCTAGTGTAAAAAGCACAATGCAACTAAACTAGAGCTGAGACAAATAGCTGAAGATCATGAATATGTTTTTTTCCTGCTTTAGTGTAATTTAATTCATTTTGTTCATTAGCAGTACGTTCATAGTGTTATAGCTTGATAGAACCATTTATGAGGATCTGCATCACTGTATCATTCTCTCTCTCTCTCTCTCTCTCTCTCTCTCTCCCACTCTGTCTCTCTTCGTTTCTCTCAAAGTTACCTGCATTTTCCTTGTGAATATTCAAACATTCATCTAAAATAACAGCTACAGCGGCCCGTGATGGCTGACAGCACACACTGAGAGAGACATGGGGCGAGAAAGAAGGAGAAGCATTCTGTTGAGTCAGGACCTGGCAGACGCTGTCTCCTGTCAGAGGCCAGTCAGAGGAACGAGGGATATCTTCCCTATCCATTCATCACTCGTTCATGTCTCGATTCGCTCCCCTGCCGTATTGACAGCTGTGGATTAAAAATGGCTCCACGATCGGCGCCCCCCGGTGGCTGCTCCGTTGCAAGCTTATCATTTCTTACTGGCTGTTCTGGCTCCCGAAACCTCACTCACACACTCGGGGAAAAGACAAAGAGTAAGCACTATTCTCCTACTCACACATACTAAGTAGAAGAGACAGAGTCACCCTCCCCACACCACAAGGTCAATATTTGTGTTTTTGTATGTGTGTGTGTGTGTAGTGTGTGTGTGTGCGCGCTACGTATGCGCAATGATGTGTTTTTTGCAAGGGGCAAACTTTTGAGGAAATAAAGTTTAATTTTTAAAGTGTAATTAAATTAGTCCATTAAGAAGCTCGATACCACATTTGTTTTTCCTGTCAATTTATTGTCTTTAAATGATAACCTTTGATAACCTTTGACTGTTTTGAAATACCGGATAGTTTGCCATGAATACGTTGAGTTTAAGAAATAGAGAGAGTCCTGTCTCTCACACTGCTATTTGTCCATTGGCTAAAGACTGCTTCACTCTCCCAGCTCTCTCCTGGTCACCCACCGGCCCTCATTCATCAAACTGGACTGTCAGATATTGAGAGAGTATTCTCTGTGTAAGCCTACTGCTGTCAATGATTCTTAACTTTGTTTGGAATTACTGTCTCTAGGCAATCTTTATCTCTCTCTCTCTCTCTCTCTCTCTCTCTCTATCTCTCTCTCACTCGCTTACTCTCTCTTCCTCAAGTTCTTCCTCCTTCCCTTCTGTGTTGCTTCATTGGTCCATAGCCTCTCTCTACACTTTCTCTGAGGTAAAAGTCAATGTATCTACATACGCAGATCAACCCAACTCTCAGAGACTCTGACTGGGAAACTTGAAAAGTAGCTTCGTTTTTTTTCTGTAAATTTGTATGGTTTGCAGTCCCACAATCTCCCACAGACTCATTAAAACCAAAACAATGTTCCTAATAGTCTAAACAAAGTGATTAATGAAGATATTGTGCCCCATATTTTCCTAGTTCACACAGAGAGAAATGCAGGTCACACACACACACACACACACACACACAATGTTTTAAACAGCAGAGTCTGTCTCATCAGAGAGAGCCCCACACCCTGAATAAAATGGAGTGGCATAAATATTTATGCCCCTAAAGTGGCCACATAATCAGACAGGGAGATGTCAGATGGCGTTTTTGTGGGATGTGGGTGTGTGTGAGTGATGCATGCATTCCAACTGAGACACACACAGAGAAACACAAACACAAATGCATCCACAGACACACCACACACACACACACACACACGCACACACATACACACACACACATTGAATCTCCCTGTCAGACGAACCTTTGACATTTTTTGCACACACACACACACACTTTCTCATCTTCCTCTCACTCTTTCTCATCCACACACACACACACACACACAGAGAGAGTCCACAGTGACCAACAGAGACTGAGGTAGGCCCATGCCCTGAGTTGAGTGTTGCTGATATTTGTCCGTGGAGAGCCAGGTGGGAGGCAGTGAGAATAAATCAAACTCAGCGATCTCTGAAAAGTAGCTCCTGCTCATTTATATGTCACTACAAATTGTGCCTGTCCATAAAAGACAGACAAAAAGGAGAGAGAGAGAGAGAAGCTAGAGGACTGTAACAGAATGATATAGGCACCAGCAGTTGGACTACAGAAAGATCCTGAATCTTTTCAAGCCTTCTCTTCTCTGGATATTTGAGTGTTCTATGCATAATACCAGCGCAAGCACAACGTTCATATAACGTTGAATTAATGTTGACAAACTTTCACGTAGAAACAGTTCAACTAAAACAGTTCAAGCAACACTGCAAGAAAATAGCGGAGGAGAGGAGCAGAACGTCAAAGGAGGAGAATGTACCAGAATATTGGGACAATGTCCAAGGAGCGTTTTGGTCACATGATCAAAAGGGAGGAAAAAGGCCATAAAAGGCATCTGAGATATTTTAGGTTGTTTGAACACAAGCTGAAGTATCCCTGGGAGAAATTAGTCTGTAAAAGTACTAAATGATTTTCCTGTAGATATCCAATTGTAAGTCTTTTATGGCCTGATGTCAAAAGTGTAATATTTGAGTTATTGTTCCATTCAGTTTTGGACAGAGGGTGACCTTCTTCACTGGCCAAGCCCCCTCACCCCCCCCCCCCCCCCCCCCCCCCCCCCCAAATTTCCATATCCACATCCGTATGTCTTGGTTTCTTGGTCTTAGATACTAAATACCCTCTAACCACATGCCAGTTTAGAAAGAACTGGCTCTCTCCATGCTGTCATTCACCTCATAGTTATATCAGTCTCTCTCTCTCTCTCTCTCTCTCTCTCTCTCTCTCTCAAGGGATGAAAGAGGGGAAAAACTGAGCCCCGTCTTACCTCCACGGCAAAACCTTTCAATAAAATAAGACAGTGAGAGCAAGTAAGAAAAAAAAAAGAGAATGTGTGCATTTGCCAAGTGTTGCTGAACGAATGTCGCTTCCAATCTAGCTGTGCGGTTGCGTGGTGTGCACAGGGTCGTGATTGTGGCGAGAGGAGACAGGTAGCGGAGTTAAAAAGAGGACAACGTCTCGCTGGAAGCAGGTGCCCTTCAGAACCGTGACAACGGCTAAACGCCTGGCGAAAAGCCCCCCGTAAATATTCTATCGCCTCGCCTGTCATTACCGAAAGCGCCCGACGATAATGAACCATGAAAGAAATATCTTTCCATATTCATGTGACAGCCTTCGCCCCTTTCATAAGCAAACTGAAATATTTATCAGCGGAAAATGTTCAATATCTCCACTTGTAATCTAAAAAAAATAGTGGGACAAAAATGTCTAATAATAGCGCAGAGGCGCGATTGAATGGCGAGGTAAAATGTGGTTGGTTGCTTTTTATTGCTTGTTATTAAATCTGAGCCAAACAATTATTATTTTTTTCCATACTCCTTTTTGTTGGTTGTGTATAAAGAAGAGGAATAGAATTAAAACTCTGCCTCAGGCCGATAGGGTTTAGCAGTAGTGATTAAAAACAGGAAAGTGTGATACACAAGCTATTAGACAAAGCTATAATCAAATTCATTAATTTTGCTCGTTCAGAGGCTGACAGATTTTTCTTAAAGTGACAATGGCCTCATTCGGAGGCAAAAACAACAGCTGTGCCTGCACATTACAGTCATTTGAGACTTTACATGTTTGGTGTTATCTTTACTCTTCGGTGAATTGTTTTTTTTACCCTCCAAAGGTATTTGTATATGTGGCATAAGGTTTGTGGTTCATAAAGTATTGTGCTGTCTCTTTTGGTTGGGTGAGGATATGTAGAAGAAAAAAAAAAGAAAAGAAAAAAATGTGATTATAAGATGTGTAATATCAGTCTTATTTAATGGCCACGAGATTATAATATACTCCCTGTTTTTTATGCTCTTTGGAATGTTTGAAAGAATAATACCTTCAAACACACACACACACACACACACACACACAAACAGTCATGTATCACCAATCAATATCTACTTACACCCCTCTCGGTGCTTTGTGAGAAAGGACAAACACACAAACACTCACACAAATGTGTGTGTGTCAAACACATGACAACATGTATGTAATACACACAAGGGACCATTATTCTCAAGGTGTGTGAAAATCAAGGCGGGAGGGAGCCTGTGAAACGGGTGAAAAATTACAAATAGAAATGACCACAATCAATTCTGAAACACTGAGCAAAATTAATGAGAGTTCTGCATCAGTTCAGGCCTGAACAAAACTGCTGCCTGTACCAACTTCATTTGTCTCTGCTCCCCCCTCACCTTCCTCCCTCTGCACCAGAGGGCCTAAAGAACATATACGTGCATTACACACACAAACACACACACACATACACACACACACACACACACACGTACACACTCTCTCTCTCACACACACACACACACACACACACACACATACACACTCACACCCCAACGCACACACTCTTTCTCTCTCACACATACATACACACACACACACACACACACTCGTACACACTCTCTCTCACACACACACACACATACACACTCACACCCCAACACACACACTCTTTCTCTCTCACACACACATACACACACACACACACAAGCACATTCTCTCTCCAAATCTACACACAAAAACATTCAGACTTACGATTAACTGCAAATATTTGAAATTTAAAAATAAACAAATAAATAAATAACACCACTACATATCAAGGCATGGTTAGAGACAGTAAAGGGAGAGAGAAGGATGAAGACAGAAACACAGCGGTCATAGAGTTCATATCTGTGTTTTTTGACACTTTCTTATGGAGTTATTATGATTCTTTACTCACTGCTTTCCACTGCAAACTCCATAACAAATGCTATCTCTTTAATACTCTGCCTAGATAAACTTTCACCATTCTAAATGCCAATCGAACAGAATCAGAAAACAATCCACATCCCATAAACAAAACAAATGTAAACAAACAAACAAACAAACAAACAAAAAAAGACAAACAAGCATTTGAGAAGCCTTGCAAATCCACGTGGTGTAGTTTTAACAAGAATAAAGCTTTGTGTTAACCCGAGTGTAAGGATGCTGACTTGGCTTTTCAGCTCAACTGTTTAACTGTCACTTGCAATCCACTGCTCTTTTCAAAAATACCAAACTCAAGTCAGTAAAAGATTGTGAATCCTTGTCAAGTCTTCTTATTAAAAACGGAGTAATGGGACATATGCAATTAAATCAAAGCTCCTTTTCTCTTTTGCCATGCTTTGGAACTTCAATACACTGCTAGAACTTTAGGACAAAAGGGATCATCTGGCTTTTGGACGTCTGTGCTCGGCTGTGCTTGTCAGAAACCAAGGGTTAATGTATCACGATTAGCACTCATGGGTTTTCATCTGATATATTTTTAATTAACGGTATCCCATCCAAGCTCTTGAAGCCTTCCACAACCAGAAAAAAAAGAGAGAGAGAGAAAGTTTTGACAGGCCTAATTAATGAGCGTTTGGAAAACGTGGAGGCAAGACGCTGGGTTCATTAGACAAGCCAGTCTGCCACACATCAAACGGACTAGAGTGGTCTGTCTGATCCCCCCTTTTATTTCCCATCTTTTCAGAGTGGAATGAGAGAGAGAGGGAGAGAGAGAGGGAGAGAGGGAGGGAGGGAGACAGAGAGAAAGAGAGAGGCCTGGCACTTTGCAACAGGAGAGATGAATGACTTTCTACCTCTGGACACTGAGCCCTTAATGAAACCTCCAGAGGCAAAACAATGGCATCTCTCTCTCCCTCTCTCTTTCTTTCTCCCTCTCTCTCTCTTTCTTTCTCTCTCTCTCACACACACACACACACATACACACATTAAATGTATACAGTGTCCTCTGCTCCTCTGCCCAACTACACACACTCTTAAGCACAAAGATACTGTATGCTAGTATGCTCTATTGTTGACTGAGTATACACCCACTTCTTCTATAGAGTTTCAAGATAAAGACACAAGCTTCTCAATCGTTGGACCGCTCACGTACGTACGCACGCACGCGCGCACACACACACACACTCACCTTAGACAGGGCCTGAGACTATTCAAAATGGAGGTCACCTACAGTGAACTAGTAAAATGGCACACTGAGAAATGTTTGAACTGTCCACCATTCCCAAGACAAAATCGTTTTTTTATTCCGCTAACCTCACCGTCTGCCCAGCCTTCATCCCATAACCCCCATCATATGCCCTTTTACACAAATGCCCTCAAAAGGCCTCCCGTTTCCTTCCAAAAAACATGGCCTTTATTTGATCAGAATGATTAGACTGAGTGTCTAGAGACATGTAAAACAACGTGAGTCCTATCTTATCCAAACTATTGTCCAGTCCAGCATATCTAGACATTTACCTCTGCTAATTAAACATTACATCAGAGTGAAATCTCAATATATGGATAACATGGGCAGGAAGACACTAAAAGCAGGGTCACTATAGCAACTCCAAATATGTTTTAAGACTATTGTCTTGGGGGCAGTATTTTTTTGTTTTGTTTTGCTTTTTTTCCTTGCTGAAGGAGAGAAAGCCACACAGAGGGGAGGAGATCCTGCGAAACCGGCTGGTAGCCATCTTGCTGCCAATATCTCATTTCTCTGCCATTTTCTCTCTCTTTTCTGCTTTGATTTCTTTCTTTTTGGTGGGCCCATTTCAGCCATCTGAGGACATAACTCAAAACGCCGTCCACTATCGGTCGGCCAGACGCCTCATAAGGCCCTGATAAAACCTGGGCTGGGGACACAAACAGAGACATCAATCTTCTCTGATCAGCCACAGATAGAGAGAGAGAAAGGGGGAGAGAGAGAGAGAGAGAGAGACAGAGAGAGAGAGAGAGAGAGAGAGAGAGAGAGAGAGAGAGTGAGAGAGAGAGAGAGAGAGAGAGAGAGAAAGAAAGAAAGAAAGAAAGAAAGAAAGAAAGAAAGAAAGAAAGAAAGAAAGAAAGAAAGAAAGGGAGGGAGAGAAAGAAAATCGCACAAACAAATTGAGTGTCAATATGAGGACCTCTGAGTGGTAAGCCTGGCCAGCTGAAGTCCAATGACCACAGACCTTTGTGTGTGTGTGTGTGTGTGTGTGTGTGTGTGTGTGTGCACGCATGTGTGTGTGTGTGTGTGTGGAGAGAGGGACTGCTCTTGGAAACAGAAGGAGGTATTTGCTAATAGAAGACACGAGAACTCAGAGGGGTTAGAGTATTTAAGGACGTAATGATGTCTGGAATGTTAAATGCAGTGACTTGTGTTGTGGCTCAACTTTTATAATCCTTCTCTTGGTGAAAATCAAAGCAACTTAAAGACAAATTTGAACAATTCAAGTCTGTGTTTTAATGATACTGTCAAGATGTGTTCTTTGCCCCAGAGCAGTCTTGCATATACTGTGATATGTCTGTATTAATTCCCTTAAAAAGGAGAGAGATTATCGAGACAAATAAGAAAGTGGATGCACTCTGAACGCAAACTGCCTTCGGTCGCAGTACTACGTTATTTTAACTCAAACATTAAGATATTTTCAGTCTCATATGTCTGAAAAAAAGAGTGAATAGTGATACATTTTTATCCCTGTTTTTTTCACTGTTATATTTTATTTTCTCCTCTGTTTCATCAGGTAAAAGTCACACAAGTGAGAAAGTTCTCACACAACAAACTTAAACTAGACAGTCAATCAACGTCAGAGGTTTATTGACGCTAATGACATTTTGGCTAGACGACGGCTCTTTTCTGGTCCCTCCTCTGCTCCATTCCTTCCTATCTCTGTAATTCTCTCAATGAATGCGGGAAGGCAAGCCTTGGCCATCGCTTATTTCTCATCCTCTTCTCATTCCTCACTACCTCTCTCCATCATTTTCAATTAATGTGGGGGAATGTTTCTTGCTTATCTGTCCTCTTCCTGCCACTATGAATATGCAAGCACCACTCAACCGAATGCCAGTCACGACTCCCTCATACAGTTTTCACGGGATTTACAAACATGTGAGAAAAGGTAGGAAAGTTTCATCGAGATGAACAACCGCGATCAGGTTGAAGTTATTGATTCAATGGCCGACCGAAAAGAAGTATGCAACGATGCGTATTGCTCAACATTATGGGGTGGAGTGTAGTGTCCACAAGTAAGTGAGAATGTGTACATCGACATTTAGCAGGAAGGAAAGAGATGGAGAGAGAGAGAGAGAGAGAGAGAGAGAGAGAAAGAAAGAAAGAACAAAAGAAAGAAAAGAAAGAAAAGAGAGAGAGAGAGTCATTAATATTGTGGAAAGTTTATAAGTTTATTTGCACTGCTCTTTCACAGTAGAATGCCTTTAGCTGAGTTTCAAGGGGAAGTGAGAATCCTCCAAGGGATGACTGACAGGTAGAACTCTGGATTGCCATGGAGAGAGCAATGTGGCTTTAACCATTTATGATGTGTTCTGACACATCAAGGGAAAGCCTGCTTTTTATTGACAGCCAAAGATACAGGGTGTCAAATGTTTACCATCACTTTCAAGTCAAAAGCCACAAGTCACATTTTTCTTTTATTTTGCTTTAAATCACAGCAGGAATCTCTCCCCCTCTCTCTCTCTCTCTCTCTCTCTCTCTCTCTCTCTCTCTCACTCTCTCTCTCACTCTCTCTCTCACTCACTCACTCACTCCCTCTCTCTCTCTCTCTCTCTCTCTCTCTCTCACTCTCTCTCTCACTCACTCACTCACTCCCTCTCTCTCTCACTCTCTCTCTCACTCACTCACTCACTCCCTCTCTCTCTCTCTCTCTCTCTCTCCCTCTCTCTCTCTCTCTCTCTCTCTCTCTCTCTCTCCCTCTCCCTCTCTCTCTCTCTCTCTCTCTCTCTCTCTCTATCTTCTCTTACTGTGAAACGGGTGATTAAAGTCCTCTACATGTCAGCTGCCTACGAGGCATTCATTCCAGTGATTATTCTGGAGCTAGGAGAGACCGAATTAAGCGCATCCATAAACTTGCGTTTCAGCGAGAGGGAGAGAGAAAGAGAGGGAGATTTTCATAAACAATGAAGCCTTCCGCTTTTGGTTAAGTTAAACATCTGTCCTAATGATTTTTATGCAGTGAGATTGCCTGTCATTGTGAACTGCAACAAATGTCATCTCCGATCATCTCTGGTTGTGAAATAAATGTAAAGAAATGTTTTACAGGGCTTTTGTTACAGAAAGAATAATGGTAAGCATGTTTTAATGCCGTTGTTTTTGTTTGTTTGGTCGGTTTGATCATTGGTGTGAAGGGATTTGAAGA
This sequence comes from Chanos chanos, assembly GCF_902362185.1. Lineage (NCBI taxonomy): Eukaryota > Metazoa > Chordata > Actinopteri > Gonorynchiformes > Chanidae > Chanos > Chanos chanos. The sequence goes on from NC_044496.1 coordinate 11,462,166, forward strand.
TGGAGGTGCTGTCTTTACTCCTCCCATGGGAGACAACCCAGGAGCTATGGGAGTTACACACATTCTGTCTGATTTATTTATTATTACTTTACATATTCGCATACACACACGCACACAATGACACACCTGCGTAAGTGCACATATTCACACACACACAGACACTCAAAACCACACCAACACACACACACAAACTGTCAAATGTACACACACATTATAACTGTGCACAAAGAGCTGAAAACTTGAACTGATATGTCTCATTCAAAGGATGATGTAGCCAAGCATCCAAGCTAATTCGCACACATACAGATTTAGTTTGTCAATTTTGGAAGCAATTTCCTTATTTTCTAGCATTTTACTGTAGTAACCTATGATGAAATACTGTCAACACAGTGTAAATTTTACAGTTCTGTTAAGGTGTGAGAAGGGATAAGCTTTTGAGAAGCAGAGATCAGCCATGATCTGAAAGCTTGTGGAGAGAGAAAGAATATGTTGAGCATGAGGAAAGAGATATGGTATAGTTCGCCATCTTTAGGTCAACAGGGGTACTGTCAAAGAAAATCGGACTTCAAACATTTGCAATTGACAAGATGTCTTCTGTGACTTTTTTTTTTTCCTTTAATTTTATTATTTTAAATCATTTTATTATTAAGGGAAAATTTGAGGATTTAAGAATGTGTGGTTTGTTTAGAAATTTTCATGTTGCTCATAAAATACCGCATGGATGCCATAAATACATTTACTTTTCAATGTAGACTTTTATCAGAAATGTCACATATTTCCCACCAAAACAAATAGCCATGGCTAATCATGCGCAAATCATAACACACACACACACACACACACACACACACACACACACGCACACACACACACACACACGAGTCTGTTTGGTCAACATGGCGCAGGGGTAACTTCACATATACACATTTGTGTGTGTGTGTGTGTGTGTGTGTGTGATTGTGTAAGTGTGTATGTCATATAACTTTCAGAGTAATCTGAAGGCAGTATTTCTGTATTCCTTCCTTTACAATCAGATTAATCAGCTTCGGTTTGTAATAATACAGTACATATACGGTCTGTTACAATGAGAGTAAGGAAATGCAATGGCAATATGCAGTGCACAGTGTGCATTACAAAAGAATTCATATTCATGTTCTCAGTCGGGGAGAATGCTTCAAAAAAATAAAAAACAGATTATAATTGTTTCTAAACAGTGTCTTTTTGATAGTTGCGTGCATAAAATACTGGTATTTGATGGTATATTAGAGATACCTTACACCCCATTTTCTTAACAACTACGTGTGTTCAATTTTATTAATACCAAAATGTGCGTAATGAATGATTTGATAAAATTAGCAATTTATTAATTTATAAGAATCCTGTACGGCGCCTTCCAAACCAATCTAGTATCAATGAAATTCTCACAATGTATGTCAGCTTCTCCGTTCACCCCAATTAAAGTCATAGTTTCATGTGGCCTTTTAAAAAATACGTTTTCCACGACAAATTAAGTCCCACAGAAAAAAGACAAGGAAAAAAGAGCAAATTTAAATGGGGGAGAAAAGTTTTTTTTTTTTTTTTTTTTCTTCTCTGTCTCCTATGATTCCAGTCAGCACTAATCTGAAAGCTAATTACTAGCCGTGCAGATTCCTCTTTCTGATTTGCTCCAGCCAATTAATTCAGACTATTTCCAGGATGACATTCACTGGCTTTCTACTTTTGCCTTTCTCTTTGCACCCACTCTCCTGTTTTTATGTGATCATGCCGCGCGCACACACACACACACACGCGTGCACACACACACACCCCACCGTCTGAATCTGGGACATCCACCTATACGTTCCCTGTCAGGTTTTCTGTCTTCTGGGTGAGAATGTCCACCTATTCCAGTCCTCCCAGTCCTCCCAGATGTAAATTCTGAAGCAATGCCAGAAGAGCGTTAAATCGATGGATCCCTGATGAATATTTTTATTCCATTACCCTAACATACATTGAAACACTAACACATGCACGCATGCACACACACACACTCATACACTCACACACACACACACACACACACATACGCACGCGCGCGCACACGCACCCACACACCACACACACACACACACACACATAAATCACAAACATATAATATGCTGTCATATCACACACACACCATTATATCGTTTTCTTAATGTTTCTCCAGTTTCTCCTACTTTTGCCCCCGTCTCTAATGCCTGCTAGTCCTTCAGCGATACTTCAGAGAGGATAACCAGTTAGGAGACGCTGGTAATTAAGCACTAATTAAACATAATGCCTGTAGTTAGGCTGTGGCCTACATATTACACTTGCACAAGTGTAATTACACTGAGTTCTATTTTAAAGCCCACCAGAGACAGTCTGGTCTGTGAACTTACCAATACACCGCAGAGAGAGAGGGAGAGAGAGAGAGAGAGAGAAGGGTCCCCCTCCCCCCTATGGCCAGCATGCAGCCAGGGGCCTGTGGTTAGCTGGGTAGCCTCAGGGGTCAAAGGTTAAAATAAGGTCAAGCTTAAGTAAGCCAGTGTGGTTTGTCATTTTCTTTCCTCAAGGTTCTCTTGTCTGGATCCGTCTGCAGTGTTTAAGCTTCTGTTGGTTTGTGCTGTATATTCTAATAGTTCAATAGTCAATATAACCAAAATCCATTTTATATATTATACACTTTGTGAAAAAGGATGAAATACATTCACATACAGAGAGAGAGAGAGAGTGAGAGTGAGAGAGAGAGAGAGAGAGAGAGAGAATAATTCCACTAAGTGCTTTTATGAATATTATTACATGTGTTGGAACACTGAATTAGCCTGGTAATTTTAGGGATGTGTGTGTGTGTGTGTGTGTGTGTTTCAGGAAAGAGGAGGGGCCAGCAGGATTTAAGTGGATGGAGTGTCACACTAGCAGTCCTTTACTTTGACACTGGGATCCACAGGTTTGGATAATGTGTTTGCTGCCTTATTCATGTTCCTCTCTCTGGGTATTAAAAGCTTTGGGGTGTGTCTGGGGGCGAGTGTGCAGTCAGACTGTATAACGTTACTGGGCAGAGCACAGACTTCCACACTAATGGACTCAGTACATGTGAATGAGACCATTATGACCATAGATAATGGGGTCAAAAGAGTATATCTGGGGTCACAAACAAACACACACCCACATACACACACACACGTACATGCACAGGCACTACGTGAATAAAAACATATATTTGTGGACACATCAAAACACACTCTGTATACACTTGAAACACCAGTCCATTGCACTGTCTTTTATTTACGCACGCCAATGTGAGTATAATTTCAACAGTGTGTAGCACGACTCTGTATCTTTCATCATCTCATATTGTAGAACATCTCTGAACAGACACTCAGTTCTGATATGCACCTTGATCTCTGGATTCACCGCTACAGCATGTTTGCAGTGTGCTAACGGATAACTTTCTTCCTCATTAGACACACGAGGTGTGTTTAGTGTGTGTGTGTGCGTGTGTGTGTGTGTGTGTGTGTGTGTGTGTGTGTACGTGTGCCTTGTTTGTCTGTTTGTTTGTTTCTGCCAGAGAGATGTGCGTGCAGGACAAAAGCTGCACTGAAAATATTTCTGCTGGCCCTGACCGGCAGTCTGTGTTACTCATTAAGACACATTAACAATGATTTAAGTAGAGCTGACATACATCCACAACACACACACACACAAGGGAAAGCAGACGCAATGACAAGAATGTTGCTGCCTTTTGAAGACATTCGGGCAGTGGAAAATATCTGATATGAGAGCAAAATAACAGGAGAGACCAGTAGTAGGTTGCTGTCTTTTTTTTTTTTTTTCATTCGCAGATAACAGAATTTCAGTTTAGCAAACCTCAAATGCACCCGTCAGCCTGAGGCCAAGTTAATTTCATTAATTTTCTCTGACACTTTCACAGAATAAAGAAACAGAAAAAAGAAAGAGAGTGGTAAAAGAAGAAAAACAACATGGTGTATTTGTCACAGAAGTAGCCCAGTCATTTTATATATATATATATATATATATATGTGTGTGTGTGTGTGTATACACACTCACACACACACACACACACATATATATGTATGTATCTTTTATTTATTTATTTTCCAGCAATGATCAAATTAGTTTGAAGTGTTCTCTCTTGCTATAATCAATCATTACTTTCAGTGGGTGCCAGCAAATACTGCTGAAACCATATTTTCCACACTTCAGGAAAAATGCCTCTTGATTGTGTGACACACTTGTCTATAAATATATCTGTGAGTGGCTTTCTCCGCTGTATTGACTTTGAGCTGTAAACGGGTAAACAGCTGTTTGTGTTGGTCTTCAGATAGACAAAGTGTTGTGCCTGCTGACCCAAAGACAGCACAGTTTTTTCACGAGTCTTTAGAGTTTGTACTCGAGGCAGTGGCCGCAGACACGGTATGGTCCCTTAAGCATGTGGCATACGAATGCTCAGTTCTAATACATTACAAGATAATATAAAAACACGTACGCTTTCTGAAACAGCTATTCTGATGATGCTGCTCCTCCGATTTGAAATTTCATGCAAAGCATGCGTATCAAATTTGCGCGAGTAGTCTCATTTGCATGACTGAAGTCAAAACAAACAAACAAATAAATGAATAAATAAAGAGTTTGAATTCCCCCTTTCATTTTTATGATAATATCTCTTTTATAGAGAGAAATTTGCGATCTTGAAATGAGCACATGAGCCAAAGAACGTGCACATTTAAACTGAAATCTAAATGTGAAAGACTTTCCTTAAAAAAAAAAAAAGACAGTAATAATAATCATAGAATGGAAAAGAAAGAAATGGTCATTTGAAGAAGGGAAAAAATGGTCACACATAGTATAGCAAGGAAAAAGCATTCCATTTCCTTAACTAATACGTCTGCTACACACATAGACATAAAATTAAATTTTGACTTAACGCCTGGGCATGTTTCCCAGGTCAGTCCAGAAGGTGACTGAACGAGCGCAGTCAGGAACTGAGCCTTCCGCGGAGAGATTTGTATGATTAGGCTCTTTCTTGTTTGCCCAGATGATTTGAGAAAGCTAGAAGGGCCCTTTTTCTGTTTGATCTGATGGAACATCCCAGAGGAGCATCTGGACACAGCCACATGAAAGCATGTGCTTCTTTATAGTGATAGGCCAAACCCCTCAGAGAAATCAAATATTTAGCTCGTAATGTTAATTTTACATAAAATGCATTACGGTAAATGTCACACACTACACTGATCATTACTGTTATCACCGCCACTGTACAGTCGGGCTGTTCACATCTAGACACACAGACATATGCACACACAAACAGACAGACAGAAACACACACACACACACACACACACACACACAAACACACACAAACACACACAGCGCAGCACAGTACAGCTGTACACAGCTCTCATATACACAGAGTGAAATGATGCAATGTGCATGATGCAAGGTGAATTTGCAAAGTTGTCCTGCACTTTTCATTCCGAAGCAGTGTGTGTGTGTGTGTGTGTGTGTGTGTGTGTGTGTGTCTGGGTCTGTGTGTAAAAAAAAAAAATACAACAGATGCGTCTGTAATGTCTTTCTCTGCAGTTATTGGGCACAAATGGGGGACAGAGTTGGTGATGTCCGAGCAGCGTGAGCTGGGCGATTTTAAAGGCAGATTTATGAAGGTAAATAGTCTGACTCTTTGACTTGCATGATAATTTCAGCTTTACTGGACCATATATCCTCACATTATTTCCTTACATTAGGTGAATATTGCACTTAAAATCCACAATTTAATTATCTCCACCAGTCCAATAAACACGTTTTATAGTCACCATATATCACAAAACAAAAAACACACAGAATGTTGTTAATCTCATATATTTGATCATAAAGTGTAATCTATAAAAATGCTTCTTACTAAAATGTGCTCTGTTGAGTTGCTTAAGTAAATGTAATAAATATAGTTAACATTGTGTATAAATCTTAGTTGTTGCATGTTGTTAATTTGATACATTAGGCAATAATTTGCTATAAATAAATGTTTATTAGCTGATCCCATCCCCTGTCCTGATGTGCTAATGATATGCATATAAGTAGAACCTCCTGGAAATTTTCAATTAACACCCAACTTGCCTCTCCTGTGCTAAGGCTTGCCGGACTCTCTCCGTCTGTTTCAGCAAGGTATTCTCATTAAGGATGAAAATGATGGTAATCAGTTCACAGGAAACCATTGGCCGCAGAAACGTGCATCTGCAATGGAATCTTGTTTTTTTATTTATTTATTTTGAGGATGGAGGATCTGTGTGTGAGAGAGAGAGAGAGAGCAAGGGCTTGCATAAAGTATAGAAAAAAAAAAAACAGCAGTAATAGCACATGGGTTGAGATATGGAGCATAGGGTGTTTTACACTGATGGTCATCTGCTAGAGATATATTCCATGTTCGAGGAGGTCATACAAAGAGTGATCCAAGATCCGCATTCAGGCGGACGACTGAAATTTTCCACTAGAAGATTTCAAATGAATTCAACCTGGGGTCAGCCGAATGACCACTAGTTAAACACATACTCCGTGAAACTTAGCCTTTAATGACAAGTGAAAAATGGGAACTGCTAAGCAGAACGTCCACAAATGCACACATTAGCGAAAGCACCTGAGCTAGAGTCTCTGTTATTTATTCACTCATTTATTTATTCATTTTATTTTATTCAACAAGTCTCTGATCAATAAGTCATTAATTTTACCTACCATAGGAAAATAACTCCTGTGCCTGGACAACCACAGTGAAACGCTGCAGAACTTTGTAACTTGCAGCATGGTTATTTTTGTAGTACATCAAAACATATGCAAAACACGCACAGAACTAAAGAGTACACAAACAAATAAACAAAAAAAGAAGGATGATTTTAAAGAATTCACTTTAGAATTTTAGCTGCATCATGAATGTGTAATATGTCGTAATAACACTTTAACCTTAAATGCTATCTCTGTGTAATACTGGAAAATTCTGTGTGTGTATGTGTGTGTGGCGTGTGTGTGTGTGTGTGTGTGTGTGTGTGTCCTTCATCTGCGTCCTTGATGTGTGCCCTTCCATCTGTCCATAATCCGTGCTGGCTCCGTAGAACGACGTATTAGTAAACGAGGGTGAAAAAATTCACATTGAGGAATGTTCAGATTTGTTTGGTTCTATTCGGATGCTGACATTGTCATAAAGAAGTATTAGTCAGTCATGAGCGCAATAGCTTGGTGGACAAGCCTGAGGCCAGTGTGGCTATGTGACGCTGTAGGACCACTGAAATATCTCTGGAGTCATCCACCACAGCATTCTTATGATCATGGAGTCAGCTGAGGAGAAAAAGAGCGTTCCACAGCTGTATGAGCCGTGTCTCAAAAAATTCATATTCATGTCTTTTCAAAATGATTTGAGCACCATGCTGTTTTCTTTGAGTGGCTTAACTGATGGTTTTACTTTTCATTCTGACTTCTAACTGTGTTTATGCTGACATTTATTTACTTTTGATTACATTTACATTACAGCTGAGTTGGTTTTATTCAGTGAAAGATATTTTATTTTCTTTAAAACATTAGAATTGTTTCATATGTATTTGTTCCGCTCACAGCGGAATAAGAAATCACACCAGAGAGAGTAGGGGAAAATAACATCAGAGAGACCACCAGCAAGCACAAGATGTTTTCAAAAACAAGCTTTAGCTCGTAAGCGACATTTTCCCCTACTGAGACCCACATATATTTTAGGGTCCAAGGAACGTGAAAAAAATTCGATTGGAGTTAGGAGGGGTTGGAGGGGCATTACCAGCTGACACTTCGTTTGTTCTTACAAGCAAAATGGAAGACATACATTGTCCCTTATTGCCTAAAGACCCACAATGCAATTCCAGCCCTTCGGTGGTCACTCAGGGAGTGTGTTCCAGAAGTCACATGGTCAGATGGATCGCATCAATTTTCAAGAGGAAAGGAGGAAAAAACAATATAGCTTTTTTTTTCCCCTCTTCTTCTCTCTCTCCCTCTCTCTCTCTTCTTCATACCACAGCAGTGTTGTACCTTGTTTTAAAGGCCTGGCTAAATACAGCACAGCTCTTGGGCTGAGTCTGTAGCGTTGATAAATGGATAGTCATCTCCTCTGGCCGTGCTTTAGCTTTGCCGTCTGTGCTGCGTTCTCATCCCATTTTAAGACCTACACCGCCACCTGCTGCAGACCCAAAGAACTGCGGCTTGACTCAGAACACGTAAAACACCTGAGTAAGAACGGGACAGAAAACAGAGACCAGCTGAAACTGTCTGATATGTTACAGAGATTCTCTATCTCAAAGGTAGAGCAAGAGTTAATTGTGGCCATTTTTTCTCCTAATGTCCTTATTTCACACAAGCGTACTGTGACAATATGTATTCTATTGTTTTCATTGACCCATTTGTCATTCATTAACAGTCCAAGTATCCCTTGTACTGGTTATGGGAGACGACCAATTAAGGAGATCCTGTTGTTCTCTCATCTGTTGGATACAGAAATGATTCATCCATTGCACAAACAATTCAGAATCCTGACATAAGCCCTAATTATACCTGACCATTCATTATTCATTGTTCATTATGAGCTGAATATTAGGCATCGTATATGGTGTCTCTAATTGACAGCTTCAGAATACAATAAACATGTAGTCCTTTTTAATCACATGCATGATTCATCTCTGTTTTCTCTGTTTTATCAAGTGTAGTGAGACCAAGTCAGTAAGATTGTGGAGCATGGAAAACTGACTATATAAGCGATACTTGTTGAAAGTGCTGTTAACCCCAGGACAAATCAGTCCGTATTTAGCCTTTTGGACTAAGACACCAGCGTATTAATGTAAGCACAGAAATCAATTTTATAGTGGCTGGAACAGCCATGAGAAAGCTGGAATGAGAGCTTGTCATGTTTTTTTCACCCCCATTGTAGATTTAATTCACATCACTGTATGAGAAGGGAGAGGAGAGATGATGCGGAGCTCAGCAAGACAGACGAGTGCTCAGATATGGCACTGTGAGAGAGAGAGAGAGAGAGAGAGAGAGAGAGAGAGAGAGAGCAGGTCTCAGTCAAAGAGTGACTGTCAGTCTGAACTCGTGAGGTTTGATAAAAAAATGACAGACAGGCAGCAGACAGAGAAGAGGAGGTGAGTAGGGCATTTTTCAGGTGACTCAGGCACTGCTACCATGAGTGATATGATGTTCATGTCATTTTTGGTGTAGAGTACGTTCTGTGATGATGTGAAGTGACAACAACAAACCAGGTTGGGATCACAGAATTCTCTGAGGGCCTTTTTAGTCAGACTTTAGTCAGACTTTAGTCATCTCTCCTCTGACAAAATGACATCAGCTGTGATCGCAAACATACAGACATAAACCGGTACACGCATATAACGCAAACCAAAAGTCTTTCTTTTTGTCTCTCTCTCTCTCTCTCTCTCTCTCACAGGCACACACACACACACACACACACACATGCAAAACCACATGGACACTGCCTGTATAGATTTTGGGCCACATCACAGTAGAAAGAAATGTGATTGTTGGTTAAATCATATGTCTGACTCGTAACTAGGTTAACAGATGAAATCGTCCACCATGTTGTTGGATTGTCCATTTCAACCAAATTTAAAATTTCAGTTGAGCCACATATACTTACGTGTATTTATGTGTATCTATGTGCATGTGCATGTACATGCATGAGTTTGTGTATAGGTTGTGTGCCTGCATGATTGTGTGTCTGTGCGTGTGCGTGTGCATGTGCATGAGTGTGTGTGTGTGTGTGTGTGTGTGTGTGTGTCTGTGCATGTGTGTGTGTGTGTGTGCGTGTGTGTGTGTGTGCGTCTGTGCATGTGCGTGTGTGTGTGTGTGTGTGTGTGTGTATGCGTGCACGCGTGCATGTTTGCTATAAAGGACAGGTTCATTTATTCTCACCTCAGAGTTGATTGTTTTACCTCCCTGTGTGTGACAAAGCCTTGGCAAAGTGTAGACAGGAAAATGATCATTCACTCAACGCTGATGACTCTCGTCTGACATGTAGTGTGTCATGCTGTTGTCTTATTCATCTCCTTCCCACTTTCTCAGCATTTTCTCTTTTAGACTTTCTAAACAGAATGATAGACCAGTTTAAATGTAGGACCTGGTGTTTTTTTCGTTTTTGGGGTTTTTTTGTTTTGCTTTGGTTTTCTGAAGATAGGGTTATTTTAAACATCAGAAAAACAGGTCACATTCACACTGACCACGTATACACACACACACACACACACACACACACACTCCTCCCACAGAGAGTCACTGAGGCTCACTCTGTCAGGGGCAGTAATAAGAGGGGTTTACAGCAATCATTCCCCTGTTTCTCTCTCTATCACTCCCTCAGCTCTGCAGCAGAGGACAAATAAAAACTCAGAGAGAGAGAGAGAGAGAGAGAGGTAGAGAGAACTCCTCTGAAATAATAGCTTAAACTGAAGTATTACTTTAATACTTCAATAGAAATAACCTAATTCCAACATTTTCGAAGGAACAGGCAGCTCTTGCTTGAGGCTAGCTCGTAATGTGTGTGTGAAAGTATATCGTGTGTCACTTTGGATTAGCGAAGCGAGCCCCTGTTGCCTTTGAATGAGAGGCAGGCAGGGTAATAGGAAGTGCAGACATTAGCCTTAATAAAATCATGTGGAAAAAGACAGATATGCATCTTGACCAAGTATTCACAACAAGCAGAGACATCATATCAGCCTCATGCTACCCAAACATGAGGGACCTATCCCCCCCCCCCACCCCCCAACGCGCACGCACACACACACACACACACACACACGCACACACACACACACGCACATCCCCTTAATGGCATATGACTATTTCCCTCCCTCCCTACTCGATTAAAATAAATAACGCACATGAAATGACATGTGTATTTACTTACTGTAGTGTGGGTCAGACAGACTGTGCTGCTCCTAATACCCAGCCCAAGTCCCTTACGTGTTTGTCATTTTAATGTTTTAAATCATCCATCATCTCTTAGCTTCATTCCATCAAATTTGTTTCTTGCATTTTGCCACGAGCAGTTAGGGGGCGGAAAAAAAAAAGTGAGACATTTCTTTGTCCGTCATCCAGAGAATACAACTGTCACCTCTAAGGAGTTCCATTCATATTCCTGTCCTCATAAGGCATGTCACATTGAAAATATATAGAGGAATCAAACAAATAAACACGGTAGCCTGCAGTGGCACAGAGAATTGGTGGTTGGGGGAATCAGAGAGTGATAGCTAAGAGGGGCTTAAAGTTATAAGACAATTGTGATTCATGTCAAAATACCCTTAATGTATCAAAGATATGAAAGATTTTGACAGCAATTGAATGACACCCTATGAAGTAAAGAGATCTTCCAAGACAACAAAGTCTTTTTTTCCCCCCCTTCTCCCTTTACAAAACGCGCTGCATCAGTTGACTCTAACCCCATAAACAGTTTATGATGAACTGCCATAGCGCTTAATTAAAACAATAAATCCAAGCTGTACATTAGTTTTGCGTTAGCTCTCTCTCTCTCTCTCTCTCTCCCTCTCTCTCTCTCTCTCTTCTCTCTGTCTCTGTCTCCGCCTGCTCACTGTGGTCGGTTGAACCCTCGGTTCAGCTGGACTTTGTTCTGTGGCACGCTAAAATACCAGCACAAATGTGTCATAGTTATTACTCCACACACACACGCACAAAGATAATTTCATTCGTATTTCATATGGCATATAGCTCAGAGAATGTGGGACTAATGGTGTATCAAAGGGTTTGCCTAGTGATAACATAGAATTTCTGTGAATCCACTCTAAGCACGCCTACGGTGCCTACCAAAAGAATTCAGATCCCTTTAATTCATTTCGTTCGAAATGGACTAAACTGATTTCCCTCCCCCCCCATCAAAAAAACACAATAGTCCATAACGTCAAAACACTCAGAAGCAGAAGCGCAGTTTTAGATAATAAATAAAAATTAAAAAACTGAAATCTCTAGTTTACACAAGTATTCACATCCTTCTCTCAGCACTTCACAGGGCCACCTTTGGCAGCCATTGCAGCTGTGAATCTTCTTGGGTACGCCTCTACCGGCTTTCCTCACCAGGATCTGTAAGACTGGATGGGGAGTGTCTGTGACCTGCGATCATCAGTTCTTTCCACAGATTGTCTATTAGAGTTCAGTTCTGGGCTTTGGCTGGGACACTCAGTAGCGTTTAGAGACTTGTGCCGAAGCCACTCAAGCATTGTCTCGGCTGTGCTCTTTGGGTCCTTATCAGGCTGAAATGGGAATCTTCCCCCCTAACCCCAAGGTTCCAGGCTCTGGAGCATCCATCCATCCATCCATCCATTTTCTCCCGCTTATCCGGGACCGGGTCGCGGTGGCAGCAGGCTGAGGAGGGTCGCCCAGACATCCCTTTCCCCGGCTACATCCACCAGCTCCTCCTGGGGGATCCCAAGGCGTTCCCAGGCCAGCCGAGAGGCTCTGGAGCAGGTTCTCTTTAAGGTCCTCACTGTATTTGGCTCCATTCATCTTTTTCTCAGTCCCAACCAGCCTCCCAGTCACCGCCACTGAAAGCAACCCCACAGGAAGGGTTGGTATTAGCCAAGTGATAAGTGGCACCTGGTTTTTGCCAGACACGGAACCTGGCATTCAGGACAGAGAGCTCAATTTTTAGTCTCTATCAGCCAGATGATCTTTTTCCTTATGCTCTCAGAGCTCTTTAAGTGCCAGTTAGCACACCCAGAGCAAGCTGTCACATGCCTTTTATGCAGCAGTGACTTCTGTCTAGCCACGCCATCATACAGAACGGGGTCTGTATGCAGAAAGCTCAGAGTACAAATTTGGTCATGAGAGCCCCAAAAATTCACAGAATTGAGAAAATGTACTCCTATGACTAGGCCTAACGGTAAGAGCAGTGTAGAAAGATTCTTTCACCTTAAGAGTGCTCTTAACTCTCAGCATTTCAAAGTGCTTCACGGGTGTCTAAGTCTGCCAAGAGTAGCAACAGGTGCCAGAGCTGAGACAGAGAAGACGTGTGTGACGCATCTTCCACGCTTGGAAAGACACACTGAACTTGTTTGATGATGCTGAGTTTATGAAAAGGCAAAGGGTGTGGATAACGAAGGCATTCTTTTTTATCACAGACCTGATTAGAGATAAAATATCACCTCAAACATGACAAAGTAAATGCTATCATGGTTGAAATGAAGGTGGGCACGACTTGCCGTGAAGGCTGTTTAATTTTTTTTCCTAAAATAACTTTTAGGAGTGATTTTAAGAAGATTTATACATACTGTTCCTTAGCTTAATTTGAAGTGTCATAGTAAAGGGTCTGAATTCGTACAGAAGAGATAGATTTCAGTTTTTTAATACATTTGTAAAAATAAATAAATAAATAAATAAATAAATAAATAAATAAAGTGCTTTCACTGTGTCATTACAGGATATTATGTGCTGACTGATAGAAAACAAATATTATTTTTTTTATAATTTTAACAGTGTTCTGTGCTCATGACAGAAGGGGGAGGGAGTAACGTGGCAATTACAGAAAAACACTGTACTTTCCAGTGATTCAGAAAACAGAGAGTCACAAATACGACACATTGTTTCGAGGTTGACAATTTCATGGCCTGAAAGTGCAAAACACTGCTCTAAAAACGTCCAGCTTGAAAGGAACAGACAACTCTCTTCAGTATAACTACATCTCTCTCTCTCTCTCGCTCTCCCTCTCTCTCTCTCTCTCTCTGAATCAGCATGCCGGCCTGTACTGGCCACAGCTGTCTCCAGAGTAATAAAAGTAACCTCTTTTTCCGCTCATACACACACACACAAACACACACACACACACTGATCACAAATATTCAGTGACCACAATTATTCTTTGTCATTACTCATTTTTACTCACCAGTTCCAAGGAAAGTCAGAACTCACCGGAATAAACACACTGTGTCTGCAGAGACAAACATTGTTTCAAAGCCTCCTTGAGCAAACATATGCTTTAAACTCACCCTGTAATTAAGACCAGGACCAGTGTGCATAAAGCCGTTCAGAGTGAAAATCAGGTCTTAACTGTCCCCAAAACTGTTAGAATTCAGGAAATTTTCTCCTAAACTTGGATCCAAGAATAAGTACTATGGGACAGCTATGAGAGGTGTCTCATACTGTTACGAGTACAAGATGGAACAACTGAGACGGAGAAGTCGTGCGCAGCGCACCTTCCGCGATCGGAAGAACGAGCCAGAATTGTTCGATGTTGCGGAGCGCCTTAAAAGGTCGACCGGGGATCAATTTTTTTTTTTTTTTTATCAAACACCTAATTAGAAGAAAAATATCACCGGCAACACGACGACGTAATGCAATAACGACTGAAATGACAGTGGCGGGGTAGTTATGAACAAGTTATTTATTGACTTGTGTTACGAAAATGTGGTGTGGTTAATGACACATTTTGGAAAATCGTTTTACGACTAACTTCTTACTCCTCACTAAAAGTTGCTCTTAGAGGTTTTGTCAACACATCCTTATCCTCTGCTTACAACTCGAGGTTTTCCCCGGTCTTAAGCAGACTTTTAAGACATTTTTATTAAAGCTCAGAAACTTCATACTACATTTCGGCCAAGACTCTTTCCTAGTTATCATAAACTGACTACATAGACTTTGTGCAGTAAGAAAACTAACTAGATACAGATTTGAACGCAAAGAAAGCATTTCAAGCGATAACACTCTTTATGTCAAAGGACTCAGATCACAAATCATGCTTCATTCGTGAGCCACGTGACTGAACAATGGATTGACTCATGTATGTATTTCCACAAGGATATCCATATCCATACATTCACTATTGTCTCCTGACTGAGCCCCTGCCTGCTGCTTTCCTGAAATGGAGAAATTATTTTTGTCAGCTTCCTTCCCCTGTAGGATTGACCACTGCCCCTCCCAATAATATGTCTAAGCATATTTCACAGCCTTTGGTTTGAGACAAGTACAAAAATATCTCATTTCAGAGGTCAAATTACTGCATGCTTAGTCTTGCGTCATGTAAGTGACCTGTGTCTGAGTGTACACTTGACACTGTAATCTCCAAACCAGGCAGCCTTAACATAGCCTAACCCTGTGTATTTTCTTAAAAGTTACAAATTTGACTTTGTCTGGCCACTGACTAGTTGAATCCAGTTTGAATCAGACATGCCGTCAAACCCTTGAAGTGAGAACAACTGACGTTTCAATGTGTTTCAAGATAAGTTATCTTCTGTATTAAACATTTAAAGTGATGATGAATGCCTGTAGCATGTCTTTTTGTAGGGTTGCCAGATATCAACAAGATGAAAACAAACATAAATTGGGTTTTTTTTCCAGACTTTTAAAAAGCTGTTACATAATTCCTGTGCAGAAAACTTACCACCAAACTGTGCTATAATGTGATCATGTTTAACAACAATTTTATTGCAATATTTAATTTAAGACATCTGGTCAAAATCAAAACATTCACTAAAACGAGGGAAAGTGAATTTTATATGGCTGTTGACAAAATTTCCGATGAAATCGAACACATATCCCCTGACAAGGAACAAGATGAAGAAAAGGAAGAAGGAGATGAGAGCTGAGATAAGAATTACGTGCTAACAAACCTCAACCTGGCAACCGAAGTCCTCCGCAGCTTGAATTCCTCTACGGTCACATGACCAACTCTGATCCGAGTCATGTGACTTTTGTTCCATCCTCGCCATTTTGAGCACACGCTGTGTGTGCGAGTGTGTGTGTGTGTATATGAGGGGAAAAAGAGATCACTTTTTTATTACCCTGGAAACAAAGCTGAGAATTGCCGTAGCTTTTGGCCAAAGATCATTGAGAGTTGCTGAATCAGTAAGTAAACATTCAACAGATGAAGTCGCATGACTTGGAGCTATTCATTGAACTGAACCGTAAATATTACAGTGCTTTTTTTCTCGTGCAGTGTTCTCTCTCTCTCTCTCTCTCTCTCTCTCTCTGTCTTTCTTGCTCTCCCTCTCTCTCTGTGTGTGTGTGTGTGTGTGTGTGTGTGTGTGTGTGTGTGTGTGTGTGGCGTGTGTTAGCTTGCCATACAGTACAGTTGACAGAAATGTCCTGCCCCCTTTCCCCTCACGTTTCGTCTCCACGGTTATGGGCACCATGTTGTTCAATACATCTCTGAACTTTCTCAGGAATGTCTTTTATTCACAGACGCTCTCTGCTGTTATTACTATCTGATTAAATAAACGTAGTTTTCGGCTTTGTATCTCATCATAACATAGTTTGGTATGGCGAATGTGTGTATAGCCCATGTGTTGCTTTTTTTCGACAGTTCAGCCAGTACTGATTTTTACTCCCACCTCTGAGGTTTAGTCTAAGGTTTACTTTAAGGTCTAAGCTTTACCATAACTTTACACGAAGTTTGCAGATCTGTCCTCTCCTCACATTGCCCAGTCTTGTTTCGATACTGATCAAAATGTTCGCTATTTTGTATCATCCTGTGGTTATCATTGAAAAGGTTTATTGAGAACTCCCCATAATAGCAAGATACGTTTCACCACGAGCGATAAAGTAACACACTTAATGATGGAGCGCTTTGTTCATGGAGCTGTCTTTGATCGCAGATTTTTAGTTTGTGCTCTTCTTAGAAAGTCAAAAGGTTTGGACAGCAGTAGAATTGCGGTTAGAGAGGGAAAGTGTTTCCTCTTACCAGTCTGAAACCAAACTTCTGCATTCCCAGCCTTTTACATTTATTCAGCATTAACTTTCACCTCATCTGACGTGCTTTTACAGACCAAAGCTTCTCTGTGAACAACGGCAAAGGTACCGAAAAGTAACTTGTCTGTCTGTAGAAACGTTGTGGAGCAACTTTTCTGCGGAGCTAAAAGTGTATTCATTTCTGTCATTCCAAAGCAGATTTTTTTAGCGTATTCTGGGGTGCCTAGGGTGTGGACTGAGGCTGAAGTCTGTTCCTGACTTACAGGGGTCATAGACCTTTTATATTGTCCTGCAAAAAGAGGCAGCTGACGTACAGCACAGTAAGGGGCAATTATTTATAGATTTATGATGTAATGCTTATTTCTGTTAACGTACTAGTGTGTCCATCACTTAGACTTGACTATAAGACATATAGGCTAATAAATTAGCAGTTAGGTTTCCTCCAGATGTTGGCTGGCCATTTTAAATTCTCAGTGCTCCACTTAAAATATCCTGTATCGAAATGCACATTCAAGTTGTTGACCTAGTATTTAATACAGAACAAAAAGTTTGGTTCTTAACTGTCTATAGCTTCGGGTGTTTTGCTTCATGGTGGCTCAGTGGTTAGCACTGTTGCCTCACAGCAAGAAGGCCCTCCTTTCTGTATGGAGTTTGCATGTTCTCCCCGTATTTGCGTGGGTTTCCATCAGGTTCTCCGGTTTCCTCCCACCACCAAAGACATATATGCTAGGATTAATACTCCTGTCAGTGACCTTGACCGAGGCACTGGCAAAAAAAACCTAGAGTTGGTTCCCAGGCACCTGCGGCTGCCCACCGTTTCTAGCTTCTAGTGTTTATGTACTCACTGGTGTATAGGATTGATTAAATGCGGAGGCTGCATTTCACTGCTCACTGCTCTGGTGTGTGTGTGACCAGTAAAGTACTTCTTTTCTTTGGGTAGGAATGTCTACTACATATGTCAGTTCTCATTGTAATGCAGCCTGTATATTGTTCTCAGGTATGGAGGACAGCAGAGGAGTTGCAGTCCTCGTCCCACACACAAGGGGGCAGCAAGAGGCCGTCTTCATCTCTGACCAAGACCTGCACAATAGTGAAGACAAGCAGAGGCAGCAGCAGAAGCAGGCTGCAGATTCTCTCATTCAAGTCATTGAGAAACTCAGCAAGATTGTAGAGAAACGCCCCAGACGATGCACGCTCCCTGGGAAGAAAAGACCTCCCCTTGCTTGCGCATCTGTGACTCTCCCTGACAGCAGGGATGGCAGCGGAGGGGCTACACCTCCTAAAAAACTTAAAGAACAACAGGGGGAAGAAGAGGAGAGCCAATCACAAAACTGCTGCGCTGAGTCTGCTCTCAAAACTGATCCTCCAAGTGGTGGTAGTCGGACTGTCACATGTTACCAGTGTAGCTTGTGTAGGTTTTTGTCCCCTACACTGGACGTGCTAAAGGAACACTTGCAACAACACAATGAGCAACATAGCGACCTCATCCTTATGTGTTCCGAGTGTCGTTTCACTTCCAGCCACCAGACAGAACTAGAGGCCCATGTGCGGCAACACTTAGATAAAGGGGACTGCACCCAGGGCTCTGTGCCTGAGCCGGCTTGTCAGCAAATAACTGAATCCACCACGACCGATCTGAAAGGGACGAGTGCAGAGTCCATGAAAACGAAGTCACCAGGAACTGAGGGAACACAACCAACAACCAAGAAGTGGTACAGCTACGACCAATGCGGTAGATATCGTTGTCTGATCTGCAGTTACGAATGTGGGCAGCAGCGCAATCTTAAGACCCATGCATGGAAGCATGCTGGCCTGGTTGACTGCTGCTATCCCATCTTTGAAGATGAAACAGAGGCACGAGAACCCCAGTCAGTACTAGAAGTAGAGGAAGAGGCTATTGTGGTCTTCACACCAGTGGGAGACAAAAGCCAATCTCTCCATGGTGCTTCCACCTTACAGATCGAACTGTGTGCATCACCAGAAATGAAACATCAAGGAGAGATGATCTCTAGGAACATTAAAGAATCCAGGAGTCCCTCTACAGTGGAGGCTTTTTCTTCCAAGGGTTCTGTCGCAGAGGAACCCATGGTAGAAGTTCAGGTGACCACAGAGGCGGTAATGGAGCTGGAGCTTGAAACTGAGAACCGCCAGTCAACAGATGCTGACAGCCTGCTCTCTTCAGCACAGAAGATCATAAGCTGCAGTGCAAACAGCGATGGACACGTAAATGTGATTGTGGAACGCCTTCCATGTGCCGAGGAACCAGTTACCAGCAAGCCCCTCCTCCTCAGTCCAGAAGTGGGTGGTGATAAAACCCTGTTGGCCTCTGAGGAGGTGAGGTCAGAGAGTCAGCCGCATCCCATTTATTATGAGGAACAAGAGGAGGTGGTGATTGGCTGGAGTGGAAGTGATAGACAGCCTAAGACGGATGAAGGGACCTCAGATCTCCGGCCTAACGAGAACGCCCCACCGGCTCGCAGAAGGACCCACTCCGAGTCGCTTCGACTACACTCGTTGGCGGCCGAAGCTCTGGTTGCCATGCCAACCCGAACACCGGAGTTAGGAAAGGCTACAGTGAAGGACATTGTGGGTCTCACCTCTCAGAGTCCTGATACAGGGCAGCAACTTGTAGAGATCACTGCCGCAGCCCATCCTAAGACTTCATCGGAGGAGTTCATGGATGGGAGCGAAGGTCCAGCAGCCCTTCTTAATTTGGGACTGGAGGGTCCAGAAGGTTCTAGAGAAGATGGTATGGGTGAGGGTCCAGCTAAAGCTGGGATCAGCATGTCACTCTTGACAGTCATTGAGCGACTCAGAGAGCGCTCTGACCAGAATGCCTCAGATGAGGACATCCTGAAAGAACTACAGGACAACGCCCAAAGCCAGAGTGGGGAAACTGGTGCAGGAATTGCGGTTGGAGGCATGGAGGACACATCTACACCCGATGGAGGTCTCGTGGAGTATGTGGCAGGCAGCGATAGGCCATATCGTTGTCG
Organism: Chanos chanos; assembly: GCF_902362185.1. Classification (NCBI taxonomy): domain Eukaryota; kingdom Metazoa; phylum Chordata; class Actinopteri; order Gonorynchiformes; family Chanidae; genus Chanos; species Chanos chanos. The sequence goes on from NC_044496.1 coordinate 11,481,887, forward strand.
ATTGTGCCGCTACAGCAGTGGAAATAAGGGCTATATCAAACAGCATCTTCGTGTGCACAGACAAAGACAACCCTATCAGTGCCCAATCTGTGAACACATTGCCCATGACAGCAAAGACCTAGAGATTCATATGATCCACCACTGCAAGACACGCATGCACCGCTGCAAACAATGCGGCGAGACTTTCCACTACAAGGTAAATTTACCAGAAATACTGAGCCAAGGATGCAATGAAAAATTCAGATGTCTTTGATATGGTTTTTCAACCCCATGTATTCACTCTCTTTATTAAGAAATATTTGAGCGACTGTTACCACTGCTTGAACTCTGTTTCAGTATCCCACACCAATTGTGAAATCACATTCCAATTTCGTGTCAAGTCACACAGGCCCAAGCTGGGACAATAATGATAGCCGTTATACCCCCAAAAACACTTTTATTTTCGCATAGTCCTGCTTATCTTCATTCAAGACAGTTTGGGCAGTGAGCCAGGGGGAATTTAGATACTGAAGGATCGAGACAAGCATATATCGATTTTGATGCTGGCTTTATTGAAAGGGTAACAAGAAGTCTGTTTTGTTGAACCTGCCTGTGTTCTTTGATCTGTCTGATATTGTAATATACCTGTTTGACACAGTATTGGTCTATGTGACCTTAAAGCAAAGCTATGAAATATTCGCTCTGAAAAACTCCTTTTCAGAATCTTGCATGCCCTTCAGTAGAAGGCTGTGAACAGCGCAGTGTTTTGTTGAATAGGGAGAGTTTGTGAAGGACAGTCAGTGTTAGAACTGAATGTAAACTGCTGGATCATCTTAGGCAATTCAAAGTTCTGAAAACAATCTGTTTTTGTTTTCTTTTTTCAAATCACTGCCATAAAGCCAAAGTAAAGTTTGCTCCAAAAGCGAGATTTTCATCACCTTGAGGTAAACTTTAATTCTGTTAAAAGAAAAAGTATTGATTTCAAATCCTCTATAAAACGGGAAGAACCACAGAGCAGCAGAGATCATTTAGTCCATTGTATTTTATAGGGCTCTGGAGTTTTGAGTTTTTAATCGGCGAGGAAAGAAAAACTTGCTGTTGTTACTTCCGTTGGGTACGGATTGTAAAACTTATGACGAACCGATGCAGGTTTTATTAACGTCTTCTCCATCTCTCAGAGTCAGCTGAGAAGCCACGAAAGAGACCAGCACGGAATGGGCGACTCGACACCAACACTGACACCAGTTACCGAAACCACAGTGACCTCAGAAGAGTCGGACAGGATGATAGATAGGGGTGAGAATTTCGTGACATTTCAGTATTGCTTACTCCTGCATGGGAGCTTTGTTATACAGAGAGATCAGGGACTTAGTTTCGGGCCAGTATTTCTTCAAACAACAGCGACGCAATTGCATCCAAGAGACCTTTAAACTAATTTGGTGTAGTGTAGTCTGAAAGGTTAATAGTGATGGAAAGTACTGGTGAAAATGGCTTCCTTCTTCCCTCTGCTAACTTTGAAAATATTGTTATGAGATCTCGTGTGTTGTTAGCGACTGCTTTCCATACTTTCTCATCTTTCTCGTGAATTAAATCTGCCTGTAATGCTATTATTTTGGTGAGGATAATGATGAGGAAGAGGGGAGGAAGAGTGAGAGCACAGTAGCTGTCTGTATTAGATGGTTTTTTGTTTGTTTTTTGGTTTTTTTTGTGTGTGTGAACATGCTGTTTTGATCGTTTTTCTCAGTGACTCTCGGCATGGTTGTTGTTGTTGTTCTAATGTGTGAATTTCCCGTTGACCCTTTTGTGTTTCTCCCACAGACGTAGTAAATGAGCAGAAAGTGTATAAATGTGACGTGTGTGATTACACCAGCTCCACATATGTCGGTGTACGGAACCATCGGCGGATCCACAACTCAGACAAACCTTACAGGTGTGTGTGTATGTCTGTGGAAGTGTAAAGAAAGTCCTGAGTGACCCTTCTGTCTGACCCTGCTGTCTGTATAAGCCAGGTGTAAACATAGTTCACCAGATCACTCCAGATCTTTACAGGTATAGCTTGTCTTTAAGAGGGAAGAGCAGACCAATCAGTAGTCTGCTCTAATATGCTTAAATAACTCTCTGGCCTAGAGCTGTTTGAGCAGGTCTGAAATTGTTCAGACTACTTACTGTTTGCAGAAAGATGAATATTTTGTGATGATCATGGTCTATAGGCACAGTCTCATGTATTCATGGGTGCAGATTAAAGCAGTTAATGAAGCTCTTAGCCAAAAACTGATACAGAACACCCCCCCCACAAAAATCTATATACATTAGATAAGAGATATACTAAATGGGGACCTAAACAGAACTTAAACGCGGTTATGAAATTTGTTATCAGAGATAAGTGAGGGTGAGACCATGAGGTTATGTTTGGTAGGGTTTTTTTTTTTTTTTCTTTGAGGTGGTCTTTAAATTCATAGACTTGGAAGTTGTGTCTTTAATTAAAATTGCCACCAGGTGGCACAAGAACCAAGTAAAAGTCATCTCCTGTGTTGCACTTCTCTGCAGTGTTGATGTAATCAGATGGGTTTTGGGCTGTTTATGCATAGAAACCGGTATAGGATGTCTGCACATAAGATGTTATTCACTGCAAGTTGTAGTTAAACCCAGATATATACACACACACACACACACACAGTGAAGTCCACTGGGTCTCCGCTTCCTCAAGTTCTCAGTGAAGCTCCTTTGTGTGGGGATAACATGGCCTTGTGTTGTTGTTATGCTCTGGTAAGCAACACTTACTTCAAACAGCTCCACAGAGAGATGCATCTCCTTTTAACTAAGCAATGCTGTCTGTTGAAGCTGCAGAGTATCGCATCTGTGAGCACGCGGCAGCTGGTCTTAGCCTTGCTTTACCACAAATGGTCTCTTACACGACTTCAGAAGCAGCCCTCCAGGCTTCAAACAGATCAGAGACCATCTCACAAATTAGCCCGCAAACAAACATAAAAACAAGGGGCTTTATCAGTCTGCTCAGACACAAATACAAATTTATCCTGAACTAGAAGGGTCACTGGACCTTGAAAAGTTGTCATGTCTTCCTGTTTTTTTTTTTTTGTTTGTTTGTTTTTCTTCTTATTGTAGTTATTATTGTCTCTCTTGTCTGTCTGTGATTGTGCTCCCCCAGGTGCTGCAGCTGTGACTTTGCCACCACCAACATGAACAGTCTGAAGAGCCACATGAAGAGACATCCTCAGGAGCACCAAGCAGTGCAGCTGCTGGAACAGTACAGGTGAGAGAGAGCGCACCGGTGCATAGCTCAGGGATCAGTTTAGCAAAGGTTTAAGGAACAGCATAATACAGATGGCTAGGAAGAGCCTGACACAGTATTGAGGGCAGAGAACAGTGACATTAAAGAACAGCTTGGTAAAATAGAGATCAAAGAAGCAGTTAAGTGGTGTAGAAGACATAGATCAGCTCACCATTGAGAAGACAGGCAACGGCTTAAGGATATAGCGTATAACAGCACTAGTGCATGGGACAGGGAAGGGGATGAGAGTATAAACTTTAACTAGACTATCAGCAAGCAAATGAAGAGCCATAAACTGTGGGCAGGGAACAGCTCAAGAAGAAGGTCCATACCAGATTGCCAAAGAAAGATAGAAATGGAGGTTTAGATTGTGTGGCATAGGTTTTAGGTTTCAGACTGACAGAACATTTCACGGGACAAGCGATAAAAAGCATGCAAGCACGTGATGTGCCCTGTTTAGTGGAACAACTCAAGAATTGCATTAGCAGAAGCAGAATTGCAGAGCAGAAACTTCTCTAAGTGCGAGGGCACTACTGAGTTAAATAACGTAAGACAGTTCAGGCAGGCAATGCAAAACGGCACAAGTCGAAGAGCAACTCAAGGGAACCACTTAAAGTTGATCGTGATGCAACAGCCAAAGTTTAAGTGTGCAAACAGTTCAGGTATTTCTGAGGATTAACTTAGAAAAGTCTCCTGGGAACGCCTCAGGTGGGCGTTGAGGAGCGAAACGCCACAGCTAGAGGTCCGGGGATGGGGTCGAGCGCTGAATCACAAGTCTAGAAGTGACTCCAATTATAAATTGTCTGTCTCTCAGGACAGGTCTTTTTATGCTAATATTTGTTAATGTGATGCATAAGTGGGGATCTGAGTGGCTGCCCTTGAACCACCCTCACACTTCCTACTGCTTGGTTTCCCTCTTCTCTTCTGCTCTTTTCCGTCTGTCTGTCTCTCTCTCTCTCTCTCTCCTCTCTCTCACTCTCACTCTCACTCTCTCTTTCCTTCTCTGTTTTGACTACTCCAGGTGTTCCCTCTGTGGCTACGTGTGCAGTCATCCTCCGTCCCTGAAGTCACATATGTGGAAACATGCTGGAGACCAGAACTACAATTATGAGCAAGTGAACAAGGCTATTAATGAGGCCATCTCTCAGAGCAGCCGGTGAATATGGGCTGATGGGCTTTGTAGTTTGACTCTCCTTTGGAACTAATTAGCATACTGACACGACTAAACGTCTTATTACTCAGTTGTTTCATGGAGTTATTTGATAGGAAATCTTTGGGCAAATTTCTGGTCATTTTTCTCTGTGAGCATTAAAACCAAAGGGCTACTTGTAGTATATGTGTTCTTCCAAATGAAACATCAAGATTTTCAACCTGTTTTTTTTTTTCTTTTTTCTTTTTTCTTTCCCTCCTATTCCTGTGAACCCCCCCCCAATCTTCCCACCTCTGTCTTTGGTGAAAAGATCCCCAAGCGCGTCTCAGAAGGCATCTCCAGAGACTACAGCTGACCGCACTGTCGTGGTCCTTGGGAGGAAGGAGGCACCGCTTTCCGACACAGCCGTTTCCACGGCCCGTGCCCCCGAAAGTCGTCTTGGAACCGCGTTTTCTGCTCTACCAGGGGACTCCTCAGGTTCCTCCTCCTCCTCCTCCTCCTCCTCCTCCTCCTCCAGTAGAGAACCAAGCAGGGCCGCTCATGTGCAGAAGGGGGGCTCTGTTCTGCCCAGGACAGGTATGGAGTACTGCATGCTGCTGTTCTGCTGTTGTATCTGCGGCTTTGAGTCAACCAGTAAAGAGCAGCTGATGGAGCACATGAAGGAACATGAGGGAGACATCATCAGTATCATTCTAAGCAAGGAGCAGCTGGGAAGCCAACCAGCAGAGACGACAAGTGGTAGGCAGTGAAAGTGAGAGTAGGACTGTTCACAGGCATACACACACACACACACACACACACACACACACAAAACATGCAGTTCAGCAAAGAGCCAGTAAATATAAAGCAAGCTTGAATTGTGCTTACACAAGTACACAGAGAAATGCACACACTCACTGACACTGTCCTGTGACTGCTTTGTTCCGCAACATCCAAACCCAGACACTGATGTCTTACTCTCTCTCCCCTCACTGTGTACTACCTCTCTCTCTCCATCATTACCCGCCCCATCTCTTTATCTCTCTCTCTCTCTTTTTCTTTCTCTGTCTCTCTCTCTCTCACACCCCTTCCCTCCCTCTCAGAGACATAGTATTAATAACACAGTTCAGAGTATAGGGTCCCTAAGTTATAACAGTATGTACAATTTGATTTGAGGAGATATTGCAAAAAAAAAAAAAAAAGGCTGAATTATCTCATAAGAAAAACTTGTTGATCCATTTCTGAGTGTGTGCATGTGTATCTCATACCTCAGCTAATCATAATCAACAGAAACGGTATAAACAGGGAGGGGTTTGGAATCGAATGGATCACAGGGCAGCTTCTCTAGTTCACTGTAATGTTATTTATACCTATATCATTGTTTGGATGTGTTTCCGTTTGATATGGCACTTCACGCCCTCACGTTAAGCTTCAAACAAAACATGGCAGAATCCGTTATATTTCTGTCACGCGTGTCAATATTTTTGTCAATATTTATCAAGTTTTATTTATGTTTCCGCATGTACTCTTCTGTTGTTCCGACAAAATTGTGGTGATTCATTTATGACACCCTTCTTTCCTCGGTGCTATAGTCCTTTTTTTTTTTTTTAAAAAATCTCCAATGCTGAGGTTTAAAAAAAAAAAAGGTCATGTCAGGGAATGTATGCTGAAATGATTGGATAAGTAAGTTAGGGAAATGTAGTTCTAGTTTCAGATGTTGTCTTATAACCAGTTTCAGAGCAGATGTGAGAGCAGATATATTAAAAAAAAAAAAAAAAAACACACATACACACACATTCTCATGGCCACTGGTCTAACGTTCAGTCAGTAAAGGTTCTTTTTGTGAAGCGTTCATATGGCAGTAGATGCTGAAAGCACTGCTGTGACATTTTAATGTAATAATAGATGCCAATTATGCTTAGACTCTAGGTGTTAAGAACAAATAATTGAACTACAAGCTAAAATATGAATTTTTTTAGGAATTACATTTTGTACTCTTAATAGACTGATTATTAATTTATGGTGATCATTTCTAATGAACAAATGAATATCTTTAGCTAAATAGAATTGCTACTGCTTTTGTTAAAGTATACAAACTGAATGGGAAAAGTACAAACATTGGTTAGCAAGAGACACTGGTACCTTCTCCAGTCACCATGATGGGTAAGATTATTATTAATATTATTATTGTTGTTATTACCGTTATCACTGTTTGTTTGTGTGTGTGTGGTTTACACATATTCAGCTATTGCCAAGTAGAAGTATAAACCCAAGTAGAAATATAAATGGTTTTTCATTTATTTTCATCATTTTCTGTTTTGTAGACATGATTGGTCTTAGTATATTTATGAAATTTGTTCTGTAGAACAAAAAACGACTTATAAAACTGACATTATTGTTTAATTCCATACCGAGTTGCAAACTCATTCTGTTTATTTGCAAGGATGCTACTATAGATCGGCCTGGATACTGTGATTCCAGATCTTAAATGTTTGTCCTCTTTTTTTCTTTTTTTTTAAACTTTCTGCTTTCACCCTTTCCTTCTTCTTCTTCTTTTTTTTTTTGTGGACCGGTTAATTGCTACCTCTGCTCAAAATTAATTTCGTAGTTTCCGATCTAAATTTAGTACCCTTCACCGTTTCTCATTTATATGCTAATTATTTATTCCATACATTTGTATGCATCTACTGTTTTGATGACAACAGTAAGAATTCAAAATTACAAAGGCAAAAATGATATCTATAATTCACACCAGTTTGTATATTTCATTTGCGCTGCACCATGTGTCAAAGAAATCAAATCTTTGCCTTGCATGTCAGGATGTCTCATGTAAATACCAGATTGTTATTGTCTGGCTAATTTCAATTCAGACAGTTAGTGTCAGGAAGACAAAGACACGGTGTGCATATAAACGACGCCATCATCGTAGAATATTTTGCATTTTAATGAAGGGTTATGAGAATATAGCTAGGTGGGATTCTAAAATGCAACCCTCAGATTTGAAATTGGTTTTCAGCTGCTACTCAAATATTGTTATGTAAAGGCCTACGATCACATACTTTTTTTTGTCAGTATGTGCACTCTAGTGTAGCTAATTGTTTTATTCTATGCATTTCTTAAGTGTTCTCATTCATTTGCAGTCCATATTGACATTCTAATTGAATCAAATATTCAATTGTATTAAAAGTGTGGAAGAGGGTTTTGCACAGAAAAATGGGAAAATTATCTTAATTACACAGCCAGTGTTTTCTCCGCTCTGTATGCCTTTGTTCGCTGGTATATCAACAGTACTGTTACTCACTTCTCTCTTTTTTTTAGGCCTTAAGTGTTTGATCTGAGTTTAGCCAAAATTTAAACATGGATTCCCGAAAGTGTCTGAAAGTTCTGAACAATTTATCTGGCCCCCCCATTGTCGTGATTGTAGAGCAAGCCAAGGTTCACAAAATCAGCAGTGACTTTGTCACGTTCAGGGTTTGCTAATGAAGATTACATAGTCTCCATTCTGATGAAGATTATATAGTCCCCCTTCTAACGAAGATTATATAGGCCCCATAGTCCCTGCCACTTTGTTTTGTAGAATTCAATGCCATCAAACTTATGTCATTTCACTATATATAAATATAATCACCATCTCCCCAAGATTTGGCAGCGTTGGTTAACAATGCTTCAACTGACAGAATCTTTTTTTTTTTTTTTTTTTTTTTTGGGCCAATGAATCACCATCCTAAGTGGTGTGCAAGACTTAATCATGTTGCCTCCACACATGTGCCTTCTATGTCTGAACCTCATCATCGAACACACATTGTCTCGTGAACTTGAAACCAATGTAATGCTCAAACCAAGTGGTGCCCCTCATATGCTAGTTTGACGTGTTTTGATAAGGACTTGTTCTAGTAACGTGTTCCTGTGATGTGTTTTTTTTTTAGACACACAGCACTGTAGAATGGCTTTGCACATGACCGGTTATGTCAAAAAATATTGCTGTGCTATATATAATCGACATGTTTTTTTTTGTTTGTTTGTTCGTTTGTTTTTGTAAGAATTTCTATTTTTTAAAATATCTTGTAAAAAAAAAAAAACACTACAAGAATAAAATAAATGTTGAGGAAAGACAAAAAAAGGAAGAGGTAGAAGATGTTTAAAAAAAAAAAAAACACACACGCACACACCTTTTGTTGTTTTGTTTAGTGTTTAGCCAAAGTGAATGGCTAAAATGGGGTTCTTGTCTGGTTGCATTGTGTCTTAGGGAACAGTTAGTGGTTAACATTGGAAAAGAGCTTGTGCTGCATGCTGCCATGCCAAAGGAGCGGAGCAACTCCACCCTTTTATATGGTTAATGCCTTTTCAGAGCTGGTTTTATTATTATTATTATTATTATTATTACTATTATTATTATTTCCCTTCCCACTCATAGCGTAACAGCCAATACGGCTGCTTTTTACTGCTAGTGTTTCATGCATCTATTTATTTTATCTACATAAACTGTAAAGATGAGTCATGCCAGTTTCTTTCTTTCTTTCTTTATTTTTCCTTTTTTTCTGCTTTGGTAATAAAGACTGAATAATGAAATGTAACTTTTGAGTGTCGTTTGTTTTATGAAGATCAGAAAACTGTGGTTATGGCATTACGTGGTATGTAAGTTTCACACTCCTGGGGACTTATTAGGACAACAAGCCAGGGTACAGCACACACTTGAGCAGAAAAGTGGAATTACAGAAATTTCCAAAATGCCAAAGCATTCCAAAATGCAACGCCGCAATTTGTGCCCCCTGTAAGAAGACTTATTCCTTTATATACCAGGACAGACAGACTGTTTGAAATTTAAACAGATCACACCATCCATTCCAAACTATGAACCAGGAAAAGGATAAAAATACATGAAAATTTGGCATACCCAGAGGCACAACAAGACACTCAAACATTCAAGTGAATCTCATGTTCTTTGGGGGGGGGGGGGGGGGGGTTGGGTTTTTTTATGTTTATGGTCCTCTACAAATTGCACACTGATGATGGCAGATGTGCATTAATGATGTTTTAGATGGAAAAAGCAAGTAGTTTTTTGTTTTGTTTTTTTTCTTTGTCTTTGCGTAAAATGTTGCTGAATGGACTGTTTGGGAGCAACCTGGTTCACTTCAGCGTTCGGAAAGTGATTTGTCCAAAAAAAACCAATGTATTTTTAGATTTGTTTTAGTATGATTTCCATTATACTAAAAAGTAAAGTAAAATGCATCTGAAGCATATTAGGGGGAACTTTAAATATCTCTGAAATAACAAAAGCTTCCTTAACGCGCTTTATCACGTCAAAAGGGACGCTAAAATAAAATAAGACATAACTTGCATTTAGACAGGTGTACTTATAGCCAAAATAATTCATTTTAAATGTACTGTCTTTTTGAATTTGGTGGGAGCATAGGAACAGTATGGAGAGATACAGCAGAGAGGCGAAGAGAGAAGGTGAAAGTCCAGGTGAGAGCTCCCCATCAAATGGAGACACTGGAGGAAAATGTGAAGGAGCTCCTCTGCATCTACTTTGTCCACTTCCCTTATAGTCACGTGGTTGTACGTCACACAACTGAAAATGCCGTTCCTAAGAAAATTAGGGTTAAGCCCCTCCCCATCTTCCCACCACAACATTTTGGTAATTTCTCAAAAATGTCTTTAGATGCTGCTCTGAAGATTTCAATGTGTTTAACACATTATAAAAAAAAATCAAGATTGTGTTTTCTCAATTATTAATAGCTGCAAAACTCAACGTATCATACATTTTCAACTTTATTCACTTATTGTGTTTTTTTGTTTGTTTGTTTACTTTCTTACTTTTTCTTAACTGCACTTTGGAAATATAGTATCAGAATGCCTTTATCCAATGGAGCTTTCAATAACAAAAAAATGAACAGAAATCCAGAACAACAGTGTCAGTTTATTTTACCGTTTCATACAGAGTGACTGTAATGTAATGTGTTGTGGATGTTTCCAAAACGAATCCGTCTTAGAAAAGAGGAAGTTGGGAAAGCTGGATTGGTTGCTTGGAGCAAATGTTTGCTGTTCGATGGTTACTCTCAGACAAAGACAGCCTCACTTGCTTGAGTAATTTATCACTTCGCAGAACTGTCTGTGCCAGTTAACTTCTTCTTTATCGGTTGCTGCAGTAAACAGAATGTAAGGCAACAACAGTCTAATGGAGCCCTGACCCATGATAAATCCTCATCAGTGTGGCAGACAAAATATTTAAGACACACGGTTTCCCTGAGTTTGCCTTCTGATGTAATTACATATCTTTTGGTAGGTTATCTGTGGAAATGGGTATAGGCTTGTCCATATCTAATAAAGCTGCAGGTTATGTTCGTGTTGTTAGTTATAGGTTTAGAGGAGTGAATTTTGTAGTGTAGGGTAATCACCACAAGTCACAGTGGGACCACTGTCTATATTGCTGCATTATTTTCTGAGGACAGAAACTCCTATAGGACTAGCATTCTTGGCCACGAATTCAACCTAAGAGTCAAAAAAAGTGGGTGTAAAAATAGATTTAGTGATTATATGCAGTGGTAATTAAACTCGGGCACGCCGAATGTCATCTTAACCACCGGCCCAGAATAAAAGCCTTTAGGAAAGAGTAAACTGATATTTTTGAGAGTATTTAAATCGTTTAAGGGTTGAGAGCACCTCTGCCCATATGGATTACCATGCTATAAAATTGTGAATCCCCCCCACCCCACCCCTGACCTGGTCCAGCTGATAAGCTGGGTAAGGATTCGGGCTTCCTTTTTCCTCTCCGCAAAATAGTTTCAAGTTTTCTACCTCCCTTTAATCCTTCCATTTTACACAGCACTATCCTCAATTCTAAGCACAGCACAAAGCAGAGCTATTTCACTGATGCCACCCATTTTACGAGATCTTGTTTTTCAAAGGGTTGCCTGTGAGTGCAGATGAAGGGAGCCAAAGAGAGGGAACTTGCCTAAAAAAAAAAGAGAGCACATACATTTGATTCAAGTGGCTCGTATGCTTTGGCGCTCAAGTACAAATTAATTCCAAGTTTCAATTTGTTTTGTAGCACCTCTAAAAAGCCCGGTTTTGTGCTTCAGTTAGTGCAAGGAGGGGGGAAAAAAAGTACATTTACAAAGAATTTTCTATCCTGGGTTTAAGAATTCCTCTGGTCCTCGGGAATAGATGGAAGCTTAATTTCAATAGGCCACAGCCTCATGCTTGATGTCTTATACATGCTCATTCAAACCTCCAAAATATGGCAGAGAGCGAGAGAGAGAGAGAGAGATGCAACCTACTTTTCCATTGCACTTATCAAGAACTAAAGGCACATAAACAAGTGTCTTCCATGAAAAAAAGGAAGGGGCTATTAAACATTTATGCTTTTCTTCCCCCATAATCCTCCACTCCAATGAGCTGCCTGCCAATTTATTTTCTCAAATCTCTTTGATAACCCTCAACTCTTTCATGTCTTCTACGGCTTTTTTTTTCTTTAACCAACCTTCCCCCTCCGTAATACTGTCCCGATGCCCAGAGACATGCTCAGGCATGTGTATCATCTATAGGAAACTCAGCAGGGTCTTCGCCTACTAACACACACAACACAACGCGTTAGGATGCTGGATGTTCTTCCATGTTCCATTTTAAAATGATGCGATCTATTACATGTATTACATTTAAATCTTTAAAATGGTTGAGATTTGCATGAAGGACATGATAAATTATGGATTAGAAATGTTCTTTTTGTTTGCCACCGCACGCCGAGAACAGGGAATTAAAAAGTATGCATTGATATACACTCTGTGTCAAACATCTGATTACAGCTGGGGCTCTGGGATGCCGAAATAAACAAAACAAACTCGATCAAAACTAATACCTCGCCATGGGAATTTCCACCTGGGAAACCTGAAATATGAATCCAAATGTTCACATAATGGGATGTTATCAAAAGGGAGGGAACTCAAAGGACTGTGGGTACTGCTTTGCCTGTTAAATGAAGTCATTATCAACTGTGACAAACAAGAGCTTTCGTCTCCAAACGCACACAGATATGTATTTCTGTTCACGGCACATATCTTAACTCCTGCAGATGCGACATATTCACCGTATGTCATTATCACGCCGGGAAAGACGGCGGGAGACCAAAGGACTCAGTTGGATGACTTGGTATCAGTGGAATTTGAGACCGTCCCTCGATACTTTCCACGTTGACCAGAGGACTGAAATGTAAAACACAAAACACAAACAATAATATTACTCAGAAACATTCGCAATAATCATGAATAGCAAAACAAACATATGCTAACAGACATACAACTGATCAAAAAGGCAAAGAATAAGAAGTCCGATATCCACGCAGTCTTATTTAAGCAAATGGGTCTGAAAAGGTTTTCAAATTGGAGTTTGACAATGCAGCTTGCTGTGTTGAGGCCCCGAGACCTTTCAAAAGATTTATTTATTTGTTTGTTTGTTTGTTTGTTTGTTTTTCTCCAATATCTCCCAACATTTCGCAATTCATTATTTCTATTTTAAAACACTTATATAAATAACCATATTGGGAGTCTGAAAGGCAGAGGTCTTCAGTTGAATTTTTATGCATATGTGAATGCTCATTTTTGCGAAATCATCTGAGTTCAGTCCATTTTAAATTGGTGGTGCAATTTCTTTTTTATTCATTCAAAACAAAAAGCTCCACAAATTTAGCTCTTTTCAAGAGATCAATACGTTGGTAAAACACTCTTTGTTTTAGTCTGAAACTAATACACAGGTTCAGAATGTACTGCAGGACAATTAATTGTTGTTGTTTTTTTCCTTAAAACAATTTAAAACAATTTTAGTGTTCATATAATCCATCACCCGCCTGGGAAAATGACATAAAAGGAGCACTCTAAAAAAGTGTCCTCTCTTCAGTATTTATTAAACAGCATTTGTCAGGGAATGTGAAATAACTCATAAGTGAACACTCTCCAATTTGTACATAGAGTGTATACTCCGGAATCAATCCAGTTTAGTCAAATAACTTATGCTAAAGTGAGTTTCTTGCAGTGTGTGTGTGTGTGTGTGTGTGTGTGTGTGTGCACGTGCGCGTGTGTGTGCGTGTATGCATGAGGTGTAGACATAGTTCTCACCACAGAGATAAGATAGTCGATCTCAAATGTGTTTGTGTAAGGTCTCAGGCTGTTCCAGACAAAGGGATGATATGCTTTCCTGCACGGCACAACAGAGGGACTGCTTTCAGCTTTACATCTTCAGGGTGGCTGTATTTACTGGGACGACAGACAAAGATCTAAAGAAACACCATGGAACTATTTCAGGCATGCCCGGAGGAAGCGTCTGTGTTTTGAGTTTGTGTTTGTGTATGTGTGTGTTTCACTATCTCCAGCCTTCTTAAGAGCTGTCACATAAGATGGCTGGTTGCAAACTAAAAAAACGCTTTTTCCAGTGCTTGCACTTGTAACCGAGCAAGAGACAAAAGACATATGTCTGTCATCAAGATCTGGGACCTTGCAATTTCATCGAGTGTGTATTCACTCGTTAAAATGGATTTTATTTAAACTACAAAAAGCATCTAAACAGCCAGAGAAAAAAGGTCTTACATAAAAATAGAGATACACTAATACCACATCGAGTTTGTGTGCCACCAGTTGCGCTTACAACTTGAAAACTTCATTATGACTGAGAAAAGGCCTGGATATGTGTGTCAGAATAATTCTGATGTTTCCATATAATACAGGCTTATAAGATTACAGCAGCAATGGAGTCTCCTCCCTCTTATCACCACACTTACCACTACTTTAATGCTTATAAAGAACACTGAGAGGAAAACTGTGTTCCTTAAGTCCGCCGAAGCTATTTAATATGAAAACTGTCAGTCACAACCATTCACACTGACATACTCATGGTTTTGACATGCTGGTTTTTGCCCTGACAGAGTATGATATAAGGCTTAGAAATACAAAGTACAAGTTTTTCTCCAGACCAGTTGATGAGAGCCTGAAACTGTAGTATAGTAAACGGACTCTGTTGAGACTGACTCACCTCTTTGGGCGGCTACGCTGGTGCTGTTCAGAAATCTTCTCCATCTCAGCTTTGATCCTGTCCAGTCTCTCTTTAATCAACTGGGTGCGTGTCTTATATCTAACTGGAGCTTTGGGCCGTTCCACACCGATGTTTGGGTCTGAGGTTCGGCTTGTCATCTCTCCTTGGCTCTCACAGTCGTCCGCTGTGACTCATCAAGGTGATGATATTAATCAAACTTGAGAATTTCATATGAAGCATTTGAGCTTGTTGGTACTGCTCTGATTATGTAATTCATGGCATTCCAGATAACAGGGCTGAATCTGCTGTTAGAGTGCAGATTGTGTTAGCCTGTATGCATTTAGCAACACACAAATGCACTATGCACCATCAGCTGCTGAGGTAATGAAGTCTTTTATCACAAGACCACATGCATGAGAACACATGCACGCACACATACAAATATACATACACATACAACACACATGCAAACACAGGTATATCACGTAGTAATAACTTGTGGAATGCACTGAGTTTTAAATCTTAAAAAAACAGTATCTTTTGTGTATATGATCATACTCCGTACAGGTAGAACGCACTCCCTGGGTGTCCCTCTCAATAAAAGCCCCAGACATTGATTTCGCTGAGCCCATCTTAGATGGAGTCTTAGTTGTGTGTTCTTTTTGTACACCAGAGAGAGAGAGAGAGAGAGAGAGAACAAACTGTGATTTAGTCATGGAATTCAATAAGTTGTAACTAATGTTAACAGAAAATTGTGCATACACTGCATTTGCTCAAAATGTGTTCACATTCGATACACCAGGAAGACAAGTCTAATTGCACATGAGGTCGCTCAAATCATTTCCTCCTTTGCTGAATAAACACTGTACCCTATTTCAGAATCAGTGCTGAGTCCAATTACTTCGTGTCCGTAGGGTATGCTGAAGTTTAAGACTTCTGAAATGCTTGAAGCCTCCTGCAGGTCTATTTCAACCGCAAGCATTTGCGCACTTGCCTACCGCGTCCTCTTTTGTCACTGTCTCCTCAGAACTTGTGCTGCTGTCGCTTGAGGTGCTTCTTTCACCCGAGAAGGAAGAACGCGAGAGAAACATTCTTTGAGGAGAATTTGAATCTTTTCTAATTAAAGACAGATGGTTCCGTTTGTAAAGGAAAGCCTTTTCTATTTCACGTCGTGGGAGATTGCTCAATCTTATTAGTGGTGAACTGCAAACTTTCTTGCCATGGTAACTGTCGGCAAGGAGCAAAGAAAACAATGTTTGTCTGCCCGGATAAATAGGCTACTCGTCTCCAACTGGTTTGTTAAATTGCTCAAGAAGTCTTATTACAGTTTATGTGAGAGAGAGGCAACCATGTTCACTGGGGAATTTTTTTATTATTATTTATGCCCCCTTCCTTCGCCTTTAACATCATTATCATAATCATTGTCGTCGTACCAAAATAACTATCGTAATTATGACAGTGTTGTCTAGAATCGGCCTCTGGTTGTGCAGTACTTGTCAAACATGCTGTTTAAAAGCGTCTAGCGCTCTGCCAATCTATCCAGCACATTAGAAAAAATGTTTGTTGCACGGAGATTACCGTTTCCAACAGGTTGTCAACGGTGGATATGTTCGCGCAGCATTTAGTTGCCTGTCAGTCACTGCTGTCATCCTCTCTGCGCTTCATTTTGACCATGTGATCTCCTCAGCGTTCGGGTAGACTTTTCTGAGGTTGTTGAACCATCGTTTCAACACAACTCTACGTGGCAGTGTGCTATTGTGTGTTTCCAAACAAAAGAAAGAGAGAGACAAAAACAAATCAGGCAGTAACTTTAATAACCGTTCTCTATGCAAATTGCATTTTCTTCTTCTTAGGGATCCGTTAATTGGATGGGAGGGCTCGGCAACGTTATTTTTTCAGACAGCTCTCAATATAGGCTATAGCTGCAAACGAGTGTCCGTGGAAACGGAGAGGGAGAGGAGGGGCTACCGGACATCCGATAAGGGACTACATGCACGAGACGGTGAGAGACATACGAATGGATCTGCAGAACTAAAAAAATATCGCATAGTCGGTTGTTCAGTTGTACGAATTAAAAAAAATGCTTGAGTGGTTCGTCTGGGCGGAGACACCGAGATTAGGGAGTGATGCGATCTGAGATTTCCTGACATTCTCTCAGCGGCGCGAGTAGGAAACACCGCTGCAGAAAGCAGGCCTGAGAATGAATGAAAATACACATTGTTTCTTCATTAATGTTTCTCCTGTTTTGTCGCCTTGTTTTTAAACCCGATTGTTTACCTCATGCGGCAATGCGTTTGCTTTCTGTGAACAAGTCAAACTCACTTATCTGGAGAGGATAAAATGTGTAGCTGTCCATGTCTGCTTAAAGGAGCCAGTAGCCTAACAGAGACAGACAGCTAGAGATGGATATGAGATACGTGATATGCGAGACATTTTGATTGATAACGTTAGCTTCTTCCAGTTTTTCTTCTGTCAGTGTTCAGTAAAATGTATGATATCACCGTAAATCCACTCGTAAACTGATGTTAGTCCCCAGCGCTTCAACGTGTTCCACGATTTTTTTTTTTGTTTGAAGTCGCTACGTTATTTTTTCCATCATGTGGTGCATCTGTCCAGATAGCGACGTAACAGTCCACTTTTAATGGTGTGCGCTCAGTGACTTTCACTATGTTTCGGTAGCTGCTTTGTAGTGTCTGTCTCTGTGTAATGCTGTGGAACAAAGTCTTTTAATAATTGATCTAGAAAGTTTAAAAGCACCCGTCGTGATATTTACCCGGCAACAGAGAATAATGGAAGGAAGATAATATCCCCCCCTTTTCTCTCTCTCTCTCTCTCTCTCTCTCTCTCTCTGCCTATATCTATATCTATCTATCTATCTCTCTCTCTCTCTCTATATATATATAAATATATATATATAGATATAGATATGTGTGTGTGTGTGTGTACACACACACACACACACACAGTATATATACATTTACATCTATATCTATATCTATCCCCCCCCTCTCTCTCTCTATCTATCTATCTATCTATCTATCTATCTATCTATATATATATAAAAGGAACATATATATATATATATATATATATATATATATATATATATATATATATATATATATATATATATATAACAGATATATATGTATGTGCATATGCATTGATTGTTTATTAACCTTAATTATGAAATGTTGTGTATAAATGAATTAAGATGCTAAAATTTTGTAAACTATCCTTAGTTGTAGACGGTCATGCTTGTCATTTGCAGGATTCTATAAAAGCACAAATAATGAAAACTAACAGTATTCTCGCACTTTTTAATCCAGCCCTGTGTGGAATATAGAATGTTTTGTTAATATGTTACCTTCTCTTGTAAAATGAGCATGCATTCACATTCACACCTGTCTTCTCTTCTGTGGATTCATAGTGTGCCTACATCTGATCTACCATGACTGCCCTCAGGCAGAGAAAGGGCAGTAAGGTGAAGGACTCTGGGCCGGAAAGCCAAAGCCAGAGCCTACAGTCCGACCATGGGACAGACCCCCCAGAGAAACCCTGTAACGGTCAGCATGGTTATTTCCTAAGCTTAATGGACATTTCATTGCTTCAGAGTCTTCCATTATCCTCAAAAACAAGGCAGCATAAATGTATAAACACATATTTTGCCAGTTGTTTGAATATTTAAATCAAGCATTGTTATCTTTATGTTTGTTAAAATGACTTGACCAAATTCCCTCACAAAATTGAACCACAGCCTCTGTTTTCAAATCTTTTCTCCCAAAGAAGAATCCGCACAGATCTCTCACCTTCGTCACACTAGGAAGGTGGAAGGCCTGTGGTTCTTGTTTGGGCCCTTAGAACTCCCAAAGCCTGAAATTTCAGTCATTTCTTGTCCTTCTTATTATTCACCTTCCATTTGGTTTAGTAAGTTGGCAGTTAAGAATCTGTTAAGTATAGTTTAGTATCTTTGACTTGGGATAGATCAGTACTCACATTTGTTCGTCTGAATTGAGCTGAAGCAAGTTAAGTTACCGAAACAGTTTACATTTGCACTGCACAAAGTTCATGAAGAAGCGTAAGGTATTACAGTGGTTTAGCAGTACTGTACTTAGCAAACTACCCTCTTCTTATGAGTTGTGTGCATGAATGCGTTTCTCAATCAGAATTTGTTTTCTCCTAATTCGTCTGAGTGCTCTCTATAGCCTTCAACAAAAATGGCAGTAGGCACTGACTCCCCTCTTACTCTTTTCTTTCCAGCACATCTATCTTGGTGGACGGTTGCATGTTGGATCACTGGTGCCATAATCGGCGTCTATCTGGGTCTGCTGTGCTGTATCTATGTAGCTACACTGCACGAGAATGACCTGTGGTTCTCCAACATAAAGGTATTCACCAAGGCTGTCATCCTGTCATTTAGTTGACCTATAGTAACACAGTCTATAAAGACTCCAGCTGTCTTACTGTCATCTGGATGAAAAGCAATCTAAAAGAGGGAAAGAATCTTATTGATTTTGGTTTCTTCTGCCGTTGAGTCGGTGGTAGAGGGACACTGGTGAGTCACACATCTCGTCTGCCTCTTCCCTGCTCCCATTACAACATGTACCGGTTATGTGTCGTCAAGTTGCTTTAGGCGAACAGTTCGGAAATTTCGTCCAGCTCTGAACGTCCTCAAAGACTGAGGTTTTATAATTAAATCTGACAGGTGAGTCGATGAATCACTTTTAAATGTCTGTAGGTAAAGGACAGATTTAAATAACAGAGGAGACAGTCTTATTCCTGTCACGTTACTGTATGTACGTCAAAGCGTAACAAGTCTGATGCAGTTAGTTGACAGCAGTACTTTTGGGGAAAAAAAAGCCCAGTCATCCAAAATTTTGGAAAAGAGTTTTAATATGATTAATTGCTATTATTTTGTGTCTACATTCACTTTCCTTTCATGTTCACTGAATTTCTCTGTTTTACTGACTGACCAGCTCATCTTATAAGGGATTACAAGAGGAAATGAAACGTCTCTTAAGAAGCAGGTCTTTAAGGATACAAAGTCTGGGATTAAAAAAAAAAAGCCTACATATTCCTATTTAAGTGTTATCGTACACCTCTGTTAGGACTGTGGTGGTTTTAGAGTGTGTGTTTTAAGTATCTGTAATGTGTTATAAATTCATTTTGCGTGAACTCACTTTACTTCATGAGAATACAAGCACAGCTTCGCCCCCTGTTCCAAACTGTAACTGCAGTAGTCCTAAAACATGTGAGATGTTGGACCAGAAATGGGTTTATTGCATTTTCTCTCTTTTCAAAATGCTTTACTTGTGATATGGGAGGAAAATGTAGCTCTGCATACATGAATTCACAGTCTTCTGCTTTATTTCATTTATTTTTTGGACTTCTCGTGGAAACCTGACACGCACTCTCATGCTTCCTCGAGACACGATTTGATTTGTTCTCCATATGGGGTGTAAGACTGTTTTTCTTGAACTCCAAAGGTATAATCGACATGTACCGCACAGCCAGCAAGCTTTTGGCCAAGACAGAAACTGGAGGCTGAAACAGAACACACCACTGGGGCGCAACAGTTATGTCATGTTCAGCCAATTACTTCAGTCTGTCTTGAAGGCCGTTGGATGTTTAAATGGCACCAGTCTGAAAAACCTTGATCTCTCATCCAATCAGATGATTGTTTACATCAGCTGACTTTGGCTTTGAATCGTAAACTCTTGACTGAGCACGACTGAGCTTCACGTTTTACCTTACCTCTTTGTTTTACAAATTCAGATTTTGGCTTACATTTTACAAAACTTTGCTTTCCTTTGTTTTACACTTGTTTGAGGTGTAAAGCTAAAGGAAAGTAAAAAGTTTCAAACCAGCTTGTGTTGTTTTCATGGTATCAATGCTTTGTGGAGGTACACTGGCAAAATCAAAGCAGTTATCTGTCTCAAGAACCTTGAGATGAAATAGATTTATTTATGTTGATATCTTTTCTTTTCATTTTTTTTTGTCTCTGTGCGGGCTGAAAAGGTAGACCCGTTTTGTCTATCATAAGTAAGAGTCCTAATACAGAATTGTTGGAGCATGTCCTCCTTAAATAGACTTTCACATTTTCAGTGTGATCGGGTGCGTAACCAATGCTGTGTATATGTGCTAATGCGCTTTTTGTGTGTGCGTGTGCGTGTGCGTGTTTGCACTCCTTTTACTTCATTCCACAGAAATTGTGTTTGTGTAAGAATGTACGGCTGAGAGCACTTCACAGAAAACACTTAATTCAGTACACAGACTTGACACATGCATGGCTAAATAGATGTCACATACGTAAGATATGTCTGTGGTATGTATAGTTTCCATAAGCTCTGTCTAGTAGTCTGCCTTCAGATAGGCCCATGGCTATTAAATCAAATTATGAGAAGATGGCAGGGGTGAAATAAAGCTGTACAAACGCACTTTCCCTAGAGGAATGTGTTTTATGACTGGTCCATGATTCGTCCTCTGTTTTCATCCGCTTTCTCCTTTAGCAGACGCGCCCGAGCTCAAAGCGCTAGGATGACCAAAGAGGTTCTCTCTTTTCTTCTTTTTTCCTTCATTTTCTTGAAGAAGAATGCCTTCAGGACTGAGTCTGGGCTTGTGGAAATGCTTGCATTATTTGCAGTGAAAACTACAACATGCTGAAAATTCATTTCCTCTTTGCTCTGAGTCACTGTACAGCACCGCCATCAGTGGTTGTTGTAACAAATCAAACGTGACTGCTCAGCTCTATAACACAGAGCACAGGCTTTGTCTCATGAATTTTTTTTCCCCCCTTTTTTCCTCAATAGTCTGCGTCTTTCTTAAAGGGAACTTGTTGTTCAGACAGTCCCATATGGCTTTCTAAACGTCTTGTGCAGGTGCCAACTCTGACATTGTCCATATGTTCCATTGACGTTGTTCAGATGTTACTCTGGCGGGGTTAGAATGTCCTAAGGGTATATCTACTGGGAGGCTATTGTGGCGTAAGGCAGCTGGGCTCTTAAATTCATTGCGTGTGATGTCATGTCCGTGACGGTTATAGCACCTCGTGGAGTCCATTTCAAGCTCTGAGCGATTGCTCCAGTTTTAGATCACAAATGTTCTGACAAACCCTCTCAAGATTTTCCAAATGATGTTTTCAAATGAAGTCATACTTTTCTTTTTTTTTTTTTGTCTAAATGAAGTGATTTTTTTTTTTTCAAATGTACTATGAGGTCACTTGTACTGTGCTTTTTCCTTCTATCCCACTTGTGTGATTTTAGAGCAGTTTGTTGCTGTTTCAGGCAATCACCTCTTGGACTATTATGTTTGCAATTGTGTCTAATGGTCTCATGAAGGCCAAGAGACAGGATTTGGAACACAGCTTAAGAAACCAAATAAAAAAAAAAAAAAAAAGGCAGGGGTTTGTTCTCCTCTGCCTGTGTTCGCTGGATATTACACAAAGTTTCTGAGACTTCTAGGGGATCCATTAAAATCTCCGGTTTGGGATGGAAGTTCGAAGGAGAGAGAAAAGCAAGCTGGATAGTGACTGTGGGACTACTCCGGACGCTGCTGTTTCGGAATGCCATGGAATAAAAGATAACGCCAGGGTTTGTGGGAAAGGGGAGATGGGAGACGTTGGTTTCTGGAAATCACTGTGGTGGAAAATTCTTATGTGGAAGTGTTGGCAGACTGTTGTCATGGTAACCAGCTTTGTGTTGTCAGGGGTAATGGGATTTGGTCATGCGTGGTGTGTTTACTCCATACATGAAAACCTACTGTGGTTTTCCCATCTAAAGGTGAGCTTGAATAAGTAGAAGATGATATCGTGTTTCAGGAATGTGAAATATGTCTCACTGTGATCCATACTATGTTAATAAAAGGAGTTTAACTATGTAGAGATGGACTGAAATTTGGTCATCCGTGTAAATGCTTAATAGATTTAAAGGGCTTTCAGTGTTAAGGGGAGAGTAAGGGCTCATCTTGAAACATGTTTCTTTCAAAGTAGCTGTTTTTCCCAGATGTATTTAAACAGGCTTAACTGGCATGAATACATGTTCAAATGAATCTGAACTGATCATAAAGAGGTGAAGGTTGAGGGCTGTTTACTGTGTTTTTAATGGAGTGTGTATTTTATCTGTCTCACTGCACTGCTTTACATGACCACTTTTCAAAGCACGTATTTAATACTGGATATATGTCTTTTCTTGAGAGCTTTATAAATATATCATGACATATCTTTCATTTAAAATGCATCAAATCCTATGGGCAAAAATCAAAAGGGTTGATTTTAATTTCAAAAGATTAGAGTTTAACTCTGATGTGTTGTTGGTTATCTACTCATTAACAAGCTCATCCTACCGTCGTTGTTTCCACAGGATTTGGTTTTATGGCTGTGATTTTTAAAGGATTGTTTGCGTGAGCCTTATCCTCTTCATCACCCGTGTTTACGGCACCTTTTTCGTCAAACTTTTATTGGCTCAGAGATCTGTGACTTATTCCCTCAGATGCACTTATTTGCCTACTGTGTTTTTCCTCATATGGAGATAAATGCATTTTATTGTCCTTCTCTGCTTTAGTTTTATTTGGTTTTGTTTTCTGTGTTTATTGTACCATATTTCTCTATGACAGGAGGTTGAGCGGGAAATCTCTTTTCGGACCGAATGTGGCCTGTATTACTCCTACTACAAACAAATGCTGAAGGCACCGTCTATACAAGAAGGTGAGACAAGGCACTTTTTACCGACACTCCAGAACTTCTCACGTACAGAGACAGACGTTTTCTTCTCTGTGTCTGTTAGGCAGTAGATGTTTAATAGAAGAAATTTAATATTTCCTGCCTTAAGCTTTGTGTTATTCCACTAAAATCCAAAATTTTGAAGGGGCAGTATGTTCTAACTGCTTAAACTGTATTTAATCGCTTTCATTTCATCACTGATTTTTTCATTTAGGCCTATATGTTTAAGTCTATATATTTTATTTTTTTAAATTATACTGGGATCTGTCATTTCATCTCGTCCCTCTAATCAGCTATTTTGTTTTAAAATAATAATCAAGTGGTTGAATTTAAAGTTAGGAATTTGCTTGTGAGAATTAATCATTTTTATTCACACGTGGTTTCCTTTCATCATTTATCGCAAACATCAATGACAATTTTATCTGTAGTCATAAGGGTAGTGAGAGTGGGGGGAACAGTTTATTTTAAGTGGTCTGAGGCAAACTAAATCCCTTAATACCGGCTATTCTGAGAAAGTTGTTTTAATCTTTTACTTGGAAAAACATAATAATTATACCATTGCTAACCAAGACTGAAACTGCAAATGTACAGTCGTTGCCAATAGCAGTTCTGGGAATGGTACATTTAAGTGTTGGCTCTTTTGTGCGATAATGATCATATTTGGAGTAGTCTCTGTGCTCGGCATGCAGGAGATATTGATGTAGCTACATGCAGTCTCTATAACACCGAAAGCCACAAGCTCTTGAGACGGTATTGACAGCTTCTGTTGAGACCAGTCAGATGAGTGGTTGAGTGGAGATGGATGAGGGTAAATTGAATATGTTCTATCCGTTATTTTATTTTGCCTTTTTTCTGGCTGTGTCATCGTGTGCTTTCGTTCAGTGTGCTATTTGTAGTGTATTTACAGACATTTAGGAACAGGTAGTCACTTTGGTGTTCCTGCTTATCACTCTAACATAAAATGAATTCATACATGTTTTTTTTTTTTCCTTTTGTCTTTGCTTTTCTCTCCCCTGTGAAGAAACTGTGGTGAACAGGCATGTGTTGCACTGTTAATGATTTATTTTGCTCTGTTATTGATTCAGTTAATTTTTGGTCATGGGAGTCTGAGTGTGGCACAGTAGTCTTGGAGTTTGTATGAGTACATAGAAATCAGTATGAATGTGCACACAACATGGACAAAATGTCATATAGTGATTATATTGCTACATATGGCGACTTGAAAATCTATCATATACTGATTGTATTACTGCATATTATGACCTACAGTGAGGCAAAATTTGTGTTGCTCTTCTTAAATAGCGGAACAAATTCTGCGTTGCAACAGCTGCAAGGTTGTGCACAACACCTGTTTCTGATTTACATCCTCCCTCTTAAATATGAAATAGAGCCGTACATATTACTGAGGTTGTGTTTTATTACTGCCAAAACCCTGTATTCACTTTTTTTTTTTTTTTTTTTTTTGTGGTTAGCCTACTTTGTTTTCTCTTTGTGTGACTAAGCGAAATTAATGTCATAGCTTTTCGTGAGAGAACTTTTCACATTTCCAGAATACAATGACTGTATCGAAATGAGATTCAAGCCCAGTGTGTATGAGGCTGAACTCGCCACCATGAGTTTGTATGACTCCATGGGAAAGTTGATAGGGGTATATATGATTTTGTAGGAGTTACAACAGTTGTATATGAATCTGTGTAGGAGAAACTATGGGTGTGTGTGTGTGAGTCTGTAGGATAATTAGTATGCGTGTGTGTGTGTGTGTGTGTGTGTGTGTGTGTGAGTCTATAGGATAATTAGTATGGGTGAGCGTTTGTGTGAGTCTATAGTATAATTAGTATGGGTGTGTGTGAGTCTATAGGATAATTAGTATGGGTGCGTGTGAGTCTATAGGATACTTAGTATGGGTGTGTGTGTGTGAGTCTATAGGATAATTATTGCGGGTGTTACCAATAATATGTATGTTTGTGTCTGATTATGTATGAGACTATGTTTCTACATGTGTGTGTTGACTGCATATGAGTGAATATGTCTGTGTGTATTTTTGAAAACAAACTTGCACACTTATCAGTGGATATCTGTGTATGAGTGAATGTTTTCTCTATGTCGATTGCTAGGTCTCTCAGAGTTGATCAATGACAACACTACAGAATCTAAGAGAACCATCAACATTCTACAGCGAATGAATGTCTATCAGGAGGTCTTCCTGAGTATTCTCTATAGACTTCTACCTATCCAGGTATTTTTTATACATAAAAATAAAGGTATAGAATACCTAACAAAGCAAAAAAAGTTGTTTTTATATCGATCACAGTTATAAGAGCACAGTTTGAATTCTGATTTTGTGTCTAGTTGTAGATTCTCCACGGTGTCTTGCTTTTTGTTCGTTTTTTTGCTTCTCAGTGTTTGTTTGGTGAAAAAGAGTTGTAGGGCTCTGACTCTGTTTTGACTCTGTGTTTGTGTCTCTGTGGGTGTATATGTCTAGGCTTATCTGGAGCCTGTGTATTTCTACATCTACACAGTGTTTGCTCTACAGGCTGTGTATGTGATTGCTCTCTACATTACCAGCTGGCTCCTCAGTGGCTCTTGGCTGGCTGGTGCTCTTACCGGAGTCTGGTACATATTCAACAGGTAACACAGACACACACACACACACACACACACACACACACACTGGCTCACATGCACGCAAAAAGCATTTCACAGATTCTGTTATACACAGAATCTCTGCTTTGCAGTCAAATTTTGACATTAGACTTAAAAGTGAAATTAACAGTAATATTTTTCTTTTTTTCTGGAGTGTTGTGAATGGGTTGTTTAAATAATATGTTCATTCTTGCGGTTTAATTATTCATTCTTGCGGTTTAATTAGAGAGTTATTTGTGCCTGTTTTCAGTGAAAATAATTTCTCATTTAATTGTCAAACATTTCTAGCAGAAATTCTCTTTGGCTTTATGAAAAAGGTGCAGTTTTGTTTTTTGAAGTGTTGTACCTTGTACCCACAAACCTGTTTCTCAGATTAACTTGTTTCAAAATAGTCGCTATGAGTGTTACTCAGGGCGCTTTGGCTAACTGATGACAAAACCAAGCTGTGTGTTTCCTGTTGCCTGGTTTTACTAAATGAATGCTGTTTTTGTTTGTGTGTGTGTCTGTGTGTGTGTGTGTGTGTGTGTGTGTTTAGAGTAGACACTACTCGCGTTGAGTTCACTATCTCTCTGAGAGAGAACTGGTCTCTGCCATTCTTTGCTCTGCAAGTGGCGGCTATTACCTGTTACCTGAGACCTCAGCTCAAGCCAGTACACCAGGTACCACAGACTGCCCTCAACACTGCTCAACACAGCTGAGCACATGAAACATAAGTGCCCCGCCATCTGCTTACGATCTGCAAGACAAGTCATTACTCACTAACTACCGCTGACTGATTTCACTATGACTGGTATGACCTTAACACTACTGATGGGTCTCAACACTCCTTACTGTTCTCTGCAGTACTGACCATCCTGAACACTACTGACTGCAGACAAGACCGATGGTCACTGTCAGCACTCCTGAATGTACACCATTGACCACTGCTACTGACTACTGCAGTTGACCTCTCTCTGCCTTTTCTAGACTGTGTTCTTAATTATTATGTCTGAAATACATTTTAGACTTTCACCGGATCACTCTGGACGTTTGGCTATAATGTTTGAGTTCTGACTTGCGTGAATTGTG
This sequence comes from Chanos chanos, assembly GCF_902362185.1. NCBI lineage: Eukaryota > Metazoa > Chordata > Actinopteri > Gonorynchiformes > Chanidae > Chanos > Chanos chanos. Next base: position 11,508,731 of record NC_044496.1, read on the forward strand.
TCTGTGTGTCTGTGTGTGTGTGCCTGTTTGTGGATGTGTGCGTAGAGAGTGGTGTTGTGGTTTCTCTTCGTCTGTACGTTCTGTTTCTGTTTGACATGGCAGTTCAATCAGTTTGTTCTGCTAGTCCAAGCCCTTGTCATCTTCACCCTGGACTGCCTGGACTTCCTCTCACCGGAGCAGGTAACACATAAACGTACACTCACACAATAATACCATCAAAACAAGAATACACTGTTGAGTGTTGCGTATTGCCTGGATTTAATATAGACTGTATGTAGAATATATATAATGTGTGTGTTTGTGTTTGTGTGTGTGTGTGTAAATTTCTGCTCTCTCTCTCACCAGGTGGCATCTCTGTACCTGGTCCAGGCATTGAGTTTGCTGTGTGTGTGGGTACTGCAGTTCTTTAACTCCATGATTTTGGGATCTCTGGTTCTTAGCTTCATAGTGGCAGCACTCCTCGTCAGACGTTTTCAGGTGAAGCAGAGACACGCACGCACAATTACCTAAACAATCCCTCTTTCCCTTTACCGTCACTCTGTCTGTCATAATCACAAACTGAAAGAAAAACCCAGTTAGTTCTCTTTCTCAATTTTTCTTTTAACCTTCACAGGACTAGAAGTGTTATTACGTTATGTTCTGTCCTGAATATAGATTGAGACCTCTGCCTCCGTGCTGCTGTTTCATCTCTTTAAATCATTCATCCTACCAATGACTGAAGGATATTAGAAAGAGCAGAGCGATGCCAAGTACAAATTTACTTTCAAGTAAAACACAGATACAGACACTTATATCTTAGTGAGAACTTCCCACTGACGTCTGTGTCCTTGTAACTAATGATTATGAATAAGATAAACCCATAAACTTAACCAAAGATATATTTTTGCCCTTCTTGTTTTAGCAATAACTATAGAATTTATAGGAAAATAAAAAGGAACACACATACACACACACACACACACACACAGTCCAAAGACATGCTTGAAGGCTCAATATTCATCATTTTAACTCTCACTGAAGATGCATTCCATACGAATCATATTACGTGTTATGAAAAACCATGTTTTAAAGACTAGGAGCAATTTTTTACCCAATAAAATATCATCAGATCATCATCTCTCTTTTCACATCATGATTTCCTTTTTTTCTCTGAGAGAAACACAGCACTTTGTAAAACACTAACAGCTGTTTCAGAGACATATTGTTATTAACGATTTTTTTTTTCTCCCCTTCTGTCTCAGAGAGGGCTGAAAACAGGAGGGCTGCTGGCTCGTTTGGGAAAGCTGCTGCTCCACACGTTTCTGGTGTTGGCACTAACTCTCCTCATTAATAATGGAGCCAAGGTGAATCTCTAACTTCCCGTTCTACATTCACCACAGTGACACCGGAGACAAGGCAGCCGTTTGGTGAACATTGACTATTTTGTGTGAAGACATTCTCTCTCTCTGTCTCTCTTGATCTGTCATGCGCTCGCTCTCTCTCTCTCTCTATCACACCCCCATCTCACTCCGGTATGATACACAGTCACTAGAACCAGCAAACTTTTGATACCAGTTTTTGCACCTGTTCATGATGTATTGAACATAACCTATATTCTCTGCTTTTCCAATGGATATCTGCCATCAGTTTCACATCAGTGAACATTGCTCGTTGAATCAGTGAGGAGAATGTCTATGTCAGAGGTCAAATAAATCAGAATCAAACACAGTGCCACTAACCCCTGGAGCAGTACGTGGTTGAATGTTTCACACAAAGACACATCTGCAACCTCTGTGTTCTGAATGAACTTCTATAGGGCATGGTTTACTTGAGGACCATGCAGGAAACGGAAAACGTGACTCTCTCCCACTCATAGAGGGAACTCGTATTTACGTAGCCCAAAGACAAATTTCTTGTAATCTTGAAGCCTACGTTGTCTTTCTCTTGTTTCTGATCGACAGAAAATGCTTCAGCTGAGATCGGATGAGCACATTTTTAAATTCATTAAAGCGAAGTTTGGCCTCGGGGCTACAAGGTAAAGCTTTGTTCTCTGAGCTCTTGTTTAAACTGTTTAAAACCTTTTATGTCCCAGCAGAGAAGTTAGCAGTGTTTACTGTTCGGAACCGCAAAAGTACAAATTGTCTTTTAGTGAACACAACATTAATCCCAGGTTATTAATCATCTCTAATGCCAGGGAGAAATAACAAAAGTCTGGGAGCATAATCTCTTCATCTAGTTTGACATGTCATTTCAGATTAAGTACACAGAGGATTCTTGACTCTGTATTCTTCTTTTTGCCCCCCCCCCCTTTCTCTCCCTCTCTCTTTCCCTCTCTCTCACTCAGAGATTTTGATGCAAGTCTGTATCTGTGTGAGGAGGCCTTTGGGCTGTTGCCGTTGGATACATTTGAGCGTTTGGCAGGCACTTTGGTGTTGTATCCATACCTCTCTACCCTCAGCGTGCTGCTCCTCATGTTGGTTTTGGTCGCACTCGCCAACCTCAGGTATGACAGGCATCTCTTACACACATAAGCATTCAAACAGTGTCTCTTATGGTACATCGGTCACTGAGTGTACAGACCCGCGCGCGCACACACACACTCACTTACACAGAGTATCGGATTAGCCAAACATATAGGTTTTTCTCCTAAATGTTCTGTCTGAGAGAGTTAGTTTGTGTTTGTCTGCCTGTGTGTGTGTGTGTGTGTGTGTGTGTGTATACATGTGTGATGAAGAATGAGCATGTATGTGTTTTGAGGTAGAGATTAACTACAGTGTGTGAGTGCTGGGTCTCATTCACACTGATAACCCATGTGTAGTCGGTGTCCTAGTTGTTAAACACACACACACACACACACATGCTTACATTATTAATGCCCTGATTGCACAGTGAAATTGAATCTGTTCTTTACTAAAGTCGATTGTATTTGAGTACATTTTATTTGATAGTACTACAGTTTTTGAAAATATTTCACTCTGTACTCCGCTGTAATTCCAAAGCCTTGAAAAAGGATTGTTACTTTGCCATTAAGTGTGACATTGGTATTTGTGAAAGACTTGGTTGGTGCCTCGAAATGATGCTTTCAGACAGTTTGACCTTAAATCAAGTACACCTCATAACAATGTTAGTACGCAGTTTTTTCCTCATGTGTATATCCAAAAAGTGAAGCTTTTCTTTTTCAAGGAGTCATCTTTTCTGCGTACTAACGGGGGGGGTTACATTACTTACAAATCGGTTTGTGTCTTAAGTGCATTTATGATTGAAGCCCAGCTTTCTTTCAAAGGTTTTCTAACCTTTTTCACTTTGAGGGGAAAAAAAAAAAGCATCACAATTTTACTCGTTTATTCCCAGTAGTGCCACTCTCATTTCTGGTTTACTAATTTGTCTGTTTCTTTTTCTTTTTCTTTTTTTTTCCCCTTCCTTTGTCGCTCTCTGTCCTGTTCCTTCTTTGCTGGTTTCAGTGACTCGGGAAATGGCGGTGTCTGTGATAGAGGAGAGGAGCAGACCATTAGTATGCGTCCAGAAGTGGCGTATAATCTCTTACACAGCGTTTTCTTCGGTCTGTTGGCTTTCTCCACCATGAGGTGAGAGCGACTGTCCTCATATTAGTTCAGCCGGACACACTCAGACTGAGTGGGTTTGTCACGGAATCCGCCTCTTTAGCTGTATACTCCTATATTTTTTCTCTTTCTGTCCATTTTGTCATCTTTCTCTTTCTCTCTCTGTCTCTCTCACGCTGTCATTTTGACTCTCTCTCTCATTCTGTTTGTGTCTCTCTCTCTCTGTCTCTCTCTCTCTCTCTCTCTCTGTCTTTTTGCTCACCGCCTCTCCCTTTCTCCTCTTATCATTTTCTTTCCGTGTCGCTCTCTCTGTGTCTAAGTGTCAATCTTCATCATTTGAGTCCTTGCTCGACCGAAGGCTTTGCCTGGAGGATATGCTAATGTAAGATATACTCCTTTTAAAAGAGGGGCTGGTTTCTCTTAAACCTCTCAGCGGCATCTGTTCTGTATGTTTATCTCAGCAGTGTCAAACATTTGTTTATGAGCTCCCCGAAGGGAACCATGGAAGGATCTCTCCCAACAAAAGATGCGAAACCCATATTTGGCCTACGGGCGTATCTGGCCATTGTTGCTGTAAATATTTGTGTTGAAAAGATCTTAAGCTGCCTAATGCTTGATGCTGTACCTAGGCTTGAGAGTAAACCTGAGGACTGATGATGTTACACTTCAGTAGCTTTAATCCTACTGACACGGTGTCGGTCTGTGTTTGTCTTCGTACGCTGTGTGTAGTGGACTGAGCAGTAGGATATTTTATTGTTCTGTTTACAGGATGAAGTATCTGTGGACAGGACATCTTTGTGCCTTCGCTGCCTATGGGGTTTGCGGTAAAGAGGTGTGGACACTCTACCTGAAGGTTATTCGCTGCAACACTAAAACAAAGGTACAAACAATCTCATCTTCAGAAACTCAGCTTCAACCTTCAGAAACTCAAGCTCACCTTCAGAATCTGAACGTCACTTTCAGACACTAAACCTCTAGAGGAAAAAAAAAAAGAAAGAAAAAGGACAGAAACAGTAAATACAGTAAATGCCAGGAAACAGTCCTGATGGTGATAATAGGATTACTGGTTCGAGAAACATTTATCTCAGTATGTGCACCCCAAATTAGATTATTTCTGTATAAACAAATTTCAGTGACGTTAGGTTGTAAAAATGACATCTAAACAGTTTTGCAGCGAGAAGTGAAACATGGAAGCTAATCTTCCCCTCCATAAGGAAGACTCTGGACAGTTTTTCTAAAATGATGTGAGAGTATGCTTTGTGTGAGCTTAGAAATAATAATAATAATAATAAAAAAAAAAACCCCACAGATGTTTTATTTAAGCAGAGACATATTTTGAAGAGATTCATCAGTATTTCAGCAAACAACGCCTCAGCAGATATGGAGTTTAAGTGAACAGGAACCATAATTACACTTGGCTCCACTAGGTGGCAATGTAGTAATAAGCTAAACCAGTGAGCATTGGAAAACAAAAAAAGTTAGATTTGAATGTTTTTGTGTTTTCTCTCTCTGTCTTCCTTGATACATTCTCTTCTTCTGTCATGTTTAGCATTTAATGTTTATTATTTGTCTTTTTTCCAGTTGAGGCTGGTCAGATACACAGTTCCTTTTGTAATTCTGGCTTTCCTTTATTACAAGGTGAGACTTTTGGTGTCTTGTCTCATGACTGTTTGAATATTCTCTAAATCTGTAGCTACTTAACTGAACTCGGCATCCGTGTATACACAAACCATCATGCATACAAAATCTAGCTGAAAGGAAAAATCCCAGCTTTGGTTATTTTTAAAAATGTTTTTCTATACCTTTTTCATGGTGATTTCACTATGTCAACAGCACAGAAGAAAATACAAAATTAGACCAAGCACACACATATTACAGCATGCATGTCCACTTAAACATACGTAGATATATTTGCTTATTTGTTTGTGTGTGTGTGTGTGTGTGTGTGTGTGTCTGTATGCTTATGAAATGCAGCTGTGTGTGAATCTGTGTTTGCGTACATGCTCATTGGTGTGAACGTGAGTGTGTAAGCCTGTATAAGTCTTGTGTGAGTGATGACTCTCGCTCTCTTGTCGTTCAGTTCTGGCCCAGACTGATGGAAGAGATCTCAGAGCTGAGAGAGTTCTATGATCCAGATACGGTAGAGCTAATGACCTGGATCAGGTAAAAAAAATACTAACACAAACACACAGAGACAGACAGCACTCACACTCAATACTCCTAACTAACATCTTTGTGTGTTCTCCATTCACATAGAAACACACACACACACACACACACAAACAAAGGGAAACACCCTCAAGCAGAGAAGGGGAATCTGATTAGTGCCTTTCAGAGATGTGATTTTTGCAGTGAGTACCTGTGTTTATGTGCAACAGAAAAGCAGAGCCTCTTTTTATAGACATGCGACATGAATAAGGCATTAGATCCTGGGGAGAGACCAGGGGCTGGCAGCAGTCTCTGCCTCTCCATGAACAGGGTTTTATCAGTGCCATCAGACCTATCTGAACGTGGAGGAAAATGTTTTGCCCTGGTGGTCCTGTTCTTGCTCCCTCCTGAGATCACTGGAGGAGGCTGCATCTATATATATGTATATGTGTGTGTGTGTTTTAGAAGGAGAAAAAAAAAGAGGGAAGAAGCTGCTAAAAGAGAGGGGGAGAGTAAGGAAGAGAAAATGAAATAATAGAGAATTGGGAGAGAGAGAGAGAGAGAGAGAGAGAGAGAAGAAAGAGAGAGAACAAAAATCTGGAAGTGACACCGGTTTATCTCCCTCGTATGAAAATCCAATTTGTGTCGGGGGATTAGCGTGTTGAGTTACCTTGGCTAGCACCGCAGCATTAAGCCTCTTCTTCCCTCACACTAATTACATAGCAGATGAAAGAGTTAAGAAGGGATCGCCTTTCACCAAAACCCCTTCAGCACTGTCAAAGCTCCTCCTGCCTCATATGGAGATTACCAAAGATTTCAGGCCCCAGTAAGAGAGTGTGAAGGAAAGAAAGAGTCAGGTGGTTTTTGACATATCAGTCATGTTATAGCACCGTGCATTGTGGTACGGTACAGTCTTTATCGTCAGCTTCTTCAACCCTATCAATACGTTTACGGTCAACAAGGGCCTCAGAGATACAAAAGGTTGTCAATGAGATTGGAGAAATGAGGAAAAAATGAGAGAGACAGCAAGAGAAACATTGAGTAATCGTGTGGAAAACGGAAAGTACTTTTACCAAACAATAGTTTGTTCTTTTCTTTTCTTTTCTTTTTTTTGGAGGATCTTGTGCGTCTGAAGTGAGAATTTACAGATGCAAAGTGTAGCAGCATGAGACATGTTGTAACGATGCAGATTTCGCAATGTGAATTTTCACACCTTCAGAAAGACTAGGTTCACAGGGTACTGAATGAGAAAAGTCAAGACATCATGTTGTTTTTAATGAAAAGGCATAAAGATATTTATATCTGATTTTACTTTTAGCCCATTACCAACTTAGGTGTTGAGTTCTCTTCATAGGCATCAGCGTTGCTTCAGCATGTTGTAAATCACAAGCAGTGAAACACTCAAAGGGTTGATGGTCTCGCGTTTTGGTTGGTTCAGACCTTAATGGGTCATTAAGGGTTGGGGTTCAGATCTAGAACAAGACGATTGCTACAAACTATATGGAAAAGCTTACTGTCTGTACGGTCTAATTTGATCAACTGTCAAAGCAGGTTAAATGGATGAAAACAAGAGAGCTGTTTAAGAATATAAAGACGCCAGAAGGCTTTCCCAGTCATTTCCTAACTAAGCTCGTTCCCCGAGGTTAGAACAAGAGTTTCTGTGGCACGAAAAGCTGTCAGTTTTTTTGCCATTGTGAAGTGTCCTCATAACAATCATATTTTTCATCGTGAATAATTCTTGCCATGTAATTAGTTTCTTAGTGATTCTACACTGTGCTTTTCTTTTGATGCGCAAAAACTGGAGTTATATCAGAATGTTGCCTCGTTTTTTTACCAAATAATGAAGACAAATGAGCTTTTTGTTTTCTTATAAATAAAACAGAAAGAAAGAAAGAAAAGGAGAAAAACTTCAGTGTCTCTCTAAGCACTTGAAATGTCTGTTCTCCCTTTGAACGAAAATACTTTTTTTTTTTTCCCCCTCGTCTCCTCCATCTGTTTTTTTTTTTTTTTGATTTTTTTTTTTTTGTGCTGTTGTTCAACATCATCCCATTTCTCCTATTCCATTTTAATTTTTGATTTTGCTGTCCTCGTACTTGTTCTTTACTGGCTGAAATTGGCAGTGTTTGACAGTTTTCTGTGATACCCGATACTAAATCAAAACTTAGGAGTTCAGACTTTCAGCTCTCTCTCTCCCCGGCTTCAAAGAAGATAAATAAAGTGCCGTCTCTGTCTGCTGACCCTTCAACCCCCAGTGTGCTCTCCTTTCAAACAACCCTCTATACTGGTCTTTTTCCTATCAGTGACCCTCGACAACAATGTTTTCCCAGCCCATAACCCTCTAAATGAGTTTGTTTTCTTTACCCTTGACCTGCTAAGTGTATACTTTCAGCTCAAATCCTTAGGACTCACTTGAAAGCAAATGTTTGCCCCAGCATTAAAATACCCAACTCATTTCCCAGACTAAATACTTTTCAGCAATTAAGAGGGTCATTTTAGTGATGTTATATTATAAGACATTTATGGCAGCCCAGGGAGACCATATGGGTATTGCTGCCATTTAAGGAAAAATATTTATTTATTTATTTATTTATTTGATACTGCTTTTTCAGTAATTTGATGGCTGAAGTCCTTTTGTTCCTGAAGAATGTGTTGAATTGTTCTGTTGGAGTGGGGAAGTGACTTCATTTTAGTTTGCTAAGATGAGTTTAATGAAGTTTCCATGTTTTTGTATTTTTCTCTCCTCGAACACTGAGTTCCCACTCCCACCATTAAAAGAAAACAAGTCATGAGTTTGTTCTTCAAATCAGTCAGACAAACAAAAGTGATTTATTAAGCGTGAACTATCAACATGATTGACTTTCAGTCAGGTCAGCAAAATTAGATCAGCATTTTCAGTTCTGTGTATGAAAAAATCACAGAAAGCCAAAATATCATCAGAAATCCTACAATATCACCATAAAAGGTCAAGAAGGTTATTAAGTCAGGTTATTAAGATTATTAAACCAACCTCAATCCCAAACCCTGAACTGTAGAATCTGCTTAAGTGAAGAAGATGATGATGAGAAGACGTTGTTGAGTATTTCCTTTAAGTTTACTGCTATACCCCTTTCAGTGCAACTTTACATTACGCTTTTTACCAGTTGCATGTTTTTTTCCAAAACATTTTCTCTGTGTTCAATGCATTTTTTTTCTGTCGCTCACTAAAAGTCTGAAAGAAATTTCATCTAACTTTCGGTCGATTCCATCCGTCTGTCCATCAGTCGCACATGACATTTTGTTAAAAAGTCACACGATCAATCAATTGATCATCACTCACTCACTCAGTCACTCTGAACTTGGTCTCCGTTCCCCCTCAGCCCTGAGTTCTGGTTCCTGTCTCTCTCTCTCTCTCTCTCTCTCGCTCTCTCTCTCTCTCTCTCGCTCTCTCACTGTTCTCTCAATGACTGATTCTCTGATAGCCCCAAGCAGCAGAGAAACTTCTCATCCAGGATCAAAGACATGGACTCAACAGGGATGAGTTGCACAGCTTGGTCGAATGCTTCATTTAAAGTAGGAGTCTTTTCTATGAGGAATATGAACTTGAGAGTAGCATTTAAGCCCATACTTATTAAAAGTGGAATAAACGCGCACTTATCCTAGGGTAAAGTCGTGTTTAAATTTACTCTTGGAACAGGTTTGAAAAAGACTTCCGCTCTCCGTCAGCTGAGCTTATTCAGTGTGAATGCCGACGCTAGCACCGTCCATCTGAATCCAGCTGCTCTGAATCTAACCGCTTAAGTGATTTTATTGTTGTTGTTAAGTTCCCCCTAACCCCTTCTTTCTCTCCATTCAATGCAACTATACACACATGTACAAACACACACACACACAAACACTGGTTTTTTTTTTTGGTTCATTTCACAATCTCTCTCTTTCTCTCTTTCTCTGTCTCTCTCTCTCCCACCTTATCTCCTTATCATAACTGACTTCTCCAGTTTTCTAGTTTTCTGTGTATCACATTGTGGGGTAGATTTTCTGCATTTTTTTTTCTGCTGACCAACTGTTAGACTGATTGACTGATGCTTCATTTGCACCTCACTGACTGTCTTAAACACAGCTGTGAGAATGCTCATCAGTTAGGAGTGAGCTGACAGTACAAACTGATGTAGTCTTATAGATGGATGGGTCCGATTGATGCAGCCTTCGATGCCGTGTTTCCGGGCAGTTGCAGGAGAACAAATTTATATTGGAGGAGTGAACACCATGCTACTTCGAGACTGCATACTGAAATAACAGTTACTGTTTATTTAACTGTGAGCATGAATTCTGATTGAATTTTTGATTGTTGCACACAGATTTGAATACTTTAGCTACTCTCCTTTTGGCAATATACAAATGAGCCAATACAAACTACAAAGTAGTTTGGTGTGAGATGTTATCAAAAATAGGTTCATTAATTTTACTCGACAAATCTGTAAACATCACTGGGGGACCTACCACATAGTGTACATACACACACACACACACACACACACAGGAAAGTCTTGTACCAGCATAGGAAAGATGGACAAAGCCTACATGTGTGTTTTTCCCCAAACTCTCTTGAATATTAATGACATTAATCAATTTTTATAATGTCAGCAGGGTGCTGGCTAATGCAGGCTGACATTTACATAAGAGAATCTAAATGTGAAATTAAATGTAAATGAGCTGGTGGACAGGGCCGATCCCTCATCAATACCTGCTAATTAAACACTCCTTCATGCAGAGGGCAGGAAACAAGCCTGAGAACGAAGGTCGGAGGTCACCCCTTAACCATCCAGTTCAGTGCTCTTCTCCTAATAGACACTCCACCAGCACTGGTTTAGAGAGAAAGAGAGAAAGAGTTTGTCAGATGGCAGTTTATAAAAAAGACAGTGGGGGAGAGAAACAAGGGATAAAGAGGAAATGTGTGTGTGAAAGAGTGCTGGAAATACATCCCATTTCATTAGGAACTGAGAGGGCAGATGAGCACAGGGGAGAGTGGAGAGGGTGGCTACAGCATCGACACATAATTAGATTTTCTTCCCTCTTTTTTTTTTTTTTAATATACCTAACACAATGGCTGAAACTAGAGGGTTCAGTCATTTAGCCTGAAAGGAACCAAATAACACATTAAGAAAGTCTCCAAAGCTTCTGTGTGCAAAATACAGAAATATGATATAGGATGAGAGAGAGAGAGAGAGAGAGATTGGGACTGTGAAGTGAAATGCTGTGCGCGCGTGTGTGTGTGTGTGTGTGTGTGTGTGTGTGTGTGTGTGTGTGTGTAAAATTCCCCCTCCTACAGACTTAAGTGGTTGAACACTGGTGTATTTAAATTATTATACCAGTTATTGTACTATCTAGTGTGGTGATTATACTGGTTACAGTAATGTATAATGTAGTGGTTAGACTGAGGTCTGTAGTGTTGTAGTGCTTGCTGGACTCTGTCTGTGCTTCAAAGCGTTATCTGACCGTCTCACTGTCCCTTTCCCCACAGCCATCAAACAAGCCACACTTGCATCCAGTGACAAATGGCAACTCCCAGCCTATTCTATTATAGAGAGGAACTGGCTGTCTCTTTGAGGCAGCGTATGTATGGCTGTGAGTGTGGATATGTGTGTGTGTGTGTAATCAGAGGTGAGCCGACTGAGAGACTGTAGGGCAGAGGGAACAGTGAGAGACGACTCTGTGTAATTATAGTCATTTTTCTCTTCCCTCTGAGGTTTGGACTATCCAGGTTTGGCCTCTTCAGTTGCCCTGTTTGTGTGTGTGTGCGTGTGCGTGTGTGTGTGTTAGATGTACAGAGGAAAAACTGTGAGTTGAGAGAGAGAGAGAGACAGTAAAAGAGAAAGCATGCAGACGTGGCGGTACAGATATTTGCTGGTTAAATGATTAAGTCTGTTTCTTCCAATGTAGTCACAGTAGCCAAGAGTGGGCTCACCTTACTGTTTTTGTCTCTTTGCTTGTTCTCCCATCGTAAATTCTCCTTATTGAAATAGCATTGCAAGTAAATTGTGTACATACTACAAAAAAAGGGGAATGTTTTGACTGCACAAGATACAGTGTGAAAATCAGCATGTACTGTAGTTTCAGTAACTTGAAATGATTGTGCTGATATTGATAAGTAATTCTTATACTGTGGGCAAGACAACATTCTTAATTGTGTTTGGGTAAATGTACACCGAAAGTGCATGGAGTGTTTGACAGCTGAAAACAGACAAAGTACTGATATCCATTTCTGACTTTGAAAACTTTTGTGATGAACCTTCCTGAGCTGAGGAAATTTTGATGCAGTCAGATAAGCTTATCCCAAAAGTACAATTAGTGAGTCGGAAGTCCATTTAAGAGTTTCTAGAAGTATTGATTCGTTTTAAAGTTTGATAAAGTTTTGAGTAGCGTAGGTTTTAATGCACAGTGCAGAATAACTGCTCGGCGCTGGATTGAATATTTCCCGACGTTAGTTTAGAACAACGTGTGATGGTCCTAATGGAGAGCTGCAGTGTATGCACTCTTTTGGCCCACTCTGCCACAGACAAGCCTTTTTTCAGCTGAGCAAGGACCTGAAGAGGCTCTGAATTTTAGATTCAGCTGTGTTAGATGAAGAGTGGAACAAAATCTTGCAGCTTTCCAGGAGACTAGTCTGGCTAGGATCTGGTACACAAGTTTTTTTTTTCTTTTTTTTCCCCACCCAGTGCAGCATTACAGTTATAAGAAACATTCTATTTCACACACACACACACACACACACACACACACACACACACACACACACACTTGTGTTCCAAAGATCCCCCCAACCCCCGCAGAGTTTGGGTTTAAATCAAGCATAGGAGTTGGATTTATGTGTTGAAAATGAAAAGCCGCGTGGTGGCTTGTCCGTGTTCCTGTCAAACCCGTTTTCCATGAATCTAAACCGCTGACTGAGCGATAATTTATTGAATCTCTCGGCGTTCTGCATCCACCCTTCCTGTCCTGCTCTTGTACCCTGCCTTAAATGTTAAAGGAACATGAAATTCAGTTGTAAAGCACTGCTCTCCCATTGTTCTCTGCAGTTCTAAGACTTCGAAGAGGGCAGTCTTTGGAGGCAGCATGCAGCTTTTGGCAGGAATCAAACTGTGTACGGGGAGAGTCCTCACAAATCACCCACATTATGAGGACCAGGCACTGCGAGAGAGAACAAGACAGGTAAGAAACACACACAACAAAAGGAGAGATAGCACGCACTTTTTAACTGAGGTGATTATAACCGTGGGGTTATGGAAGTTCGGCTCAGAACAAGCACACGGTTGAAGATCACGCCCAGCGAGAGAGAGAAACAGTTGGATTTAACAAGAAGGATGAATACATGACGAGTTGTAATGTAGAAGGGTATACATGGGTTTTTGTCTAGCCTTGACAGCTCAAGTTTTGAAACATAAAACAAAACACAAAAAAAGCCTCTGTGATGGATAATACAGCTTTGGAAAGGATGTGAACTCCAGAAGAGGCCTTGTCAATAGAAATCTCAACAATACACAGGACTCGTGATTCATGTCTGATTATCTTTTTGTTTTGCTCTCTTTCTCTGTCATTCTCGCTCATGCTCTCCCTTTGCTCTTCTCAGTTCTTTAACTTCATTGCTCTCTCTCTCTCTCTCTCTCACTTTCTCTCTCTCCCAACACGTCAGTCTTTTATCTGTGAAAACAATGCCATGTTTTCTTTGACAGAGCCATTTAGTCAGACAGAATAGAAGTCAGGCAGCTTGTCACCACTAGGGATAAATTACTGCCTTCTCAACCATTTGAAAGGAGTCTATTAACAAGAGGGGAAGTGGAGAGGAAAGCAGGCTGGAATGCCGGACAGACTCCGGAACATTCTGGCAGGGTCTGTGGGTGGTTTGTAGTTCACACGTGTTGGGCTGGGTGTGTGAAAGTGACAGATGAGGTGGTGTTTGTTGATGAAAACCTGAGGCTGCCTTGGTTCTTTTTGGTTTTCCCTGACACTTTTATTTACAAGGCAGTGGTGTGGACATGAGGAAGATCTTCCACGTCAACACTGTCTTTCTCACCAAAGTGAAATCTTGCTCACTGCGTGTTCGCTTTGACAGTTGAATTCAAATATTTTATATCGAATTTGTGTCTCTTAGATCTTTTTTTTTTACTTTACTCCCTTGTTTGGATAAAATCAGTTAGTCTGAAGCAAGTGCACACACCCTACATTAAGAGCTAAGCCGATCATATGTCATTGCACACCGTGAGTTGCATAGGAGTCCTTGTAAGTGTGTATGTGATGCGTTGTTATTGAAGGTTTATCAGATCTACGCGAGGCAGTCGGCTGAAGATGTGCACAGGATTTTGCGCTCGGTGGGGACAGACTATGTGGTTCTAGAAGACAGCATCTGCTATGAGAGAAGACACAAGCGGGGCTGCAGACTCAGAGACCTGCTGGACGTCGCCAATGGACATGTAAGTGACACACAATGCCCGTGGCTAGACCAATCAGGACACCACAAATGAGTCAGTCCCCAGGGATCTGTGCTCTGAATTGGATCACCTCCACTCTAGACTTTGACCTTGTAAAATAGCAGACAGAACCTGAACCTTATATAAAAACTGTGGGAAGCCACAAAACTCCATGGCTCGTTGCGTGGAATATTAATAGTTAGTTCTTCTTCAAATGCGTTTTCCCCTGAAGTCATAAATAGGTAGGTTTTTTTTTTTTGGTTGTGTTACATGCACAGCTCCCAGTTAAATTCAGGGCGCAGTGGTTTTCTAACTCTCCCATCTAAATAAGAATTAGTTTTATGGTAATGTTGTATTGAGTTGCTTGGCACATTTGATTTGAGTTTTCTGTCCTTGTCAGTAGAATTGACATCAAAAAGTTTGTAATCAGCTTTGCTGTCATAGCAAAAATATTGAAGGTCTAGTAACAAAATAATAGGCAAAACAACAGGTCGATCTAAAACTAGACAGTAGACATGTCCTCTTGAGACCTGCTGTGTGTATGGATGTGCGAGAGAGAATTATGAAGTAGAAAAGACAACTGGTAAGATTTTGATTCATAGTCCCAGATAAAGCTTAAATTTGTCCCTTTAATGACGATGTGTCATGTGTCATGTGTGATCTGTCCTCGTGTGCTGTATGCACTTAACGTTATTACATCAATAAACCTGTCTCTGTGTATAGGTGTGTGTGTGTGTGTGTGTGTGTGTGAGTATCTGTGTCCATATTTTACTCTCATACAGGTTCGATATGCAGGAAGAACAGCATATGTGTGTGTGTGTATGCATGTGTGCGCGTGTGCGTGTGCGTGTACATGTGTGTATGTATGTATGTATGTGTGTGTGTGTGTGTGTGTGTGCCTGTGTGTGTTTGTCTTGCGTGAATATATATAGTTTTCAGGCACGAAACACTAATGGCTTTGAAAGTTCTCATCTCGAGGTCTTATAGAATGTATCTGTTGTATGTATGAGAATCCTACCTGCCCTGATCTGCCTTCATCAGAGAGAAACGGAGAGAATTTATAGAGCAGCACACTGTGGGAAGGGTCATATATCTCCTCTCCGGCTCTGCTTTCAGGGATATACTTTTATACGTTTTCTGAGACTTGGTGAAAGCGAATGGTTTGTGAATTGTGAAAAAAGCAAAGACTTTTTTTTTTTTTGGTTTGTTTTTTTCTTTCCTCCCAGTCAAGGGCGTTTATGGCCTACACTGTTCAAAACTCGAAAAGGAGACAAAAGAAGCGTGGCTGGATCAGGCCAAGTTTCTGGTTCCTTTAAATGATAAACCCTTTGTGTGTATTCAGAGCCACAGAATCTTTCATTCTGTCTCTAAAGTGGTCGGACTGACCGTCATGGTCCAGTGTAGCACTATTCAATCTGGACAATGTTCTCTCAAACACTAAATGCAGCAAAGTGAGAGCAAGCTTAATATTTTTCGCCTGTTTGATCTTAGGACTACATTACTATCTCTTTGTTAAACATCACCGACCTTGCATTCGTACCGTTTTTTGGGGAGAAAAAAAGTCTTGATTTGATTTTCATTTTTTTTACAGAGGTTAAGCTATACAGTGGGGAGCTGGAACTGGGGTGCAGGTTTTGTACTGTGTTTTAGGAGTTAGCCTTCTTTGAACCTGTCCCTGAAGCATGTCTGCTATGCTGGGATTAAGCATAAAGAGCTGAAAGTTTTGGTTTTTAGACCCATTTCAAGTGCGTGTGTGTGCATGTGCATTCAAGTGCGTGTGTGTGTGCGTGTGTGTGTGTGTGTGACTGTTTGTGCACGTGTGTGTGTGTGTGTGTGTGTGTGTGTGTGTGTGTGTTTTACTGTGTGACTGCAAAAAGAATGACCCAGATATAACATCATTGCCTCATTCTGATGTGTGCATGTATGTGTGTTTGATGTTTTAGATTATGGATGGCTCTGGGGACAATGATCCGGACCTGGTCCACGCCTCCCACCCTCGATTCTGTGAAGCCATAAAGACTGATGCGCCTCCTTACTCCACGTTCTTCACACGTGTGTTCAAAAATAAGACTTTCCATGTGTACAGGCTGAAAAAAACAAAGAGGAAATCTAAAGGAGAAAAACCAACCATGTGAAAATGTCTCTTGTACCACTTACATATCACACTACCCCAACAGCTCAACGGTAACAGAATGTTTGAGCAAGATCGAACATCTTCTGTGTGTGTGCACGTGTATGTATGAGAGAGCAGGAGAGAGACAGAGAGAAAGAGAGAGAGAAAAATATGAACATGAATGTATGAGAGAGAGAGTCAATCCCTGTGACTGTGTGTGTGTGTGTGTGTGTGTGTGCGTGTGCATGTGCGTGGGTGTGTGTGTATGTTTGTTCATGTGCATGAGAGCCTGTCTTTGACTGTGTCTGTGTGTGTGTATGCGTGCGGGTATATGTTTGTGTGGGTGCATTTGTTCGTGTGCATGAGAGCCTGCCTTTGACTGCGTGCTTTTTTGCGTGTGTGTGTGTGTGTGTGTGTGTGTGTGTGTGTGTGCGCGCGCATGTGTGTGTGTGTTCATGTGCACAGGAGCCTGCCTATGTGTGTATATATGCCTGTGTTGCTGAGGTCTGAGGTAACTGATTGTGGTCCTGACTGTACAGTTGGTAGGTGTCATGCATTCTGAAACAACTTGGGTTGTTCTTACAGAAGAAGAAAGGATGAGAGCATCACAACTAGAGCACTTTATTTATCTCTCCTTCTCCCTCCTCCGCTCTCAGTGTCTCACACACCCAAACACACGTGGTAAAAGCTGAGGGGAAGTCAGGACACACCACACTAACACCCTCCTCACTAAGGCAGGATCTGCTTCACACACGGACGGAAGTGAACAGCCTGTTTCTTTAATTGAAAACAGTGGGGGGGAAAGATTCAATAGGCAGTCATAGTTAGACACTGTCTCTCAACACCACTGCCCTGTCTTTAGTTAGTAAGGACATGTCCACAGGACACACTCTCTCTCTCTCTCTCTCTCTCTCTCTCTCTCTCTCTCACAGTCTCTATTTGTCATTCACATATACACCCCTTCACCCCATGAATAAAAATATTTCTTTGATTGAGCTGATTAAGTGTAATTCCCAAGGCCATCATGTGGTAATGACTATTGGTAAGTGGGTTTTTTTTTTTTTTAAACACATTTGCTGATCACTACTTGTGTGCAGCTCTGTCTGTGCTATCCTCTGATTTCCAAACTGTGCTGTGTTCTCATACACACACACACACACACACACACACACACAGAGTTGTGCTGCCTTTTGCTTCCCCCAACAGTGACCAATCACAGCTCTCACAGCTGGTCACGACCTGACTCAGAGTTCCATAAATGTAGTACTCAAGTTTCACAGTGCTGTGAAGATAATTGCTTATGTATTTTACTTTTATTAACAGTACAGTGGAACATTGGTGGTTGACAAATGCCTATGTCAAGGATATAACTATTAGAAATGTCTTGTTCTCCTTCTTCTGATAGAATGTGCAGTTATGATGTTTTAGGTTGTAAATATAGTTATTGTCCCTGTTTTGTGATTTCTGTAATTAGAGTGAATAAAGGTTTACATAGATGATTATGTGATCAGTCCACAAGAGAGATCTATTATGTTTCAGTCCTATTGTTTATGAAAGTTAATATTTACTAATGTTTTCTTGATCATAATTTTTAGATGTAGATGCTCCTTCAGGTGATGTGTTTTTTTTATTAAACTGATTGTAACTGCTTGTAGAGGAGAATGATTCAGGGTAAGGTCAAAGATTTAAGACTGTGGGGGAGGGGCTCCTGAGTGATGTGCCCATTTGAAGCACTGCCTCACAGAGGTGTTGTCTTAGGACTCACTCAGTGCCGCATTGGAGGACTTTTTGCCAAGAGTTGAAAGGAACGCGATTGGCTCTGTTCCTTTGTCCAGGTGTGTGCATCAGGGTTAGTACCATCTCTCTGCGACTCGCGTGTCTGTGTCGCTGCGGGGACAGGGAAGCGGAGAGAGAAAATAGATATGGTATGCTGTGTCATTTCTAAATGAACATCTTTAGAATGTGACAGTGCCTTGTCATTTCCTAATTAGGTATAATGTTTTTGGCTGTCCATTTTATAGGATTTAGCGCAAAATGGGCATAAAATTATAGAATTATTTTCTAATATATATACACACACACACACACACACACACACACACACACACATACATACATACATACATACATACATACATACATACACATATATATATATATATATATATATATATATATATATATATATATATGATTACATAAAACAGTGCACGCATATGGTGAGAAATTATTCTAAATGACAATTTTCGCTCATTTAGCCTTAAGCCTTCTTAACTGCATCAAAATCCCACTTTAATGTGTACATCATTTTATAACTGTAATGGGAGTGAGAATTTTTATCAGATGCAGTGAGAATTCCTCCACTGCAGGAGACCTATAATATTCATAGCATTTGGAAAGGAAAGGTTCACTAATATTTTTTTACCACCATGTTCTTACCTTAAAATAACGACAAATGGGAATTTGATGTGTTCCACGGGCTGTGATAGCTGAGTTTAAAGATTAATATTTTAAGACTCGTAGAACTGGGACGTCGTTCCTGGGTTATAAGGATGCAAACTCTCTCTGAAACTCGGTTATCACAGCCAGAGGAATTCATCAGATGTCCGCCTGTGAAGTTTCTTTTTTCCTTTTTTTTCTTTTTTTTTCTGTAAGGAAAAGAACATTTGCTAAATGCATCTTTTTAAATGGACCTTGTACTAGACCATCGTTACCTGTGTTGTTTAATGGATTTCATTAAGTCTGCTGGCCCTAATGGAAAATATTCGTACTGTTAACATGTTAAAGAATGTCTAGTTCAGTAAATAGACGGGCCAGCTGGTACTTTGCACTAATTTTATTTTACGTCTTAAATGCAGTTACCATGAATCAGTATTTGATGTATTGTGTGTGTGTGTGGGTTTTTTTTTTTTTCTTTTGAGTTTTATAATAAAAGCAAGTTTCTACATTGATTATTCTGTAGCTCCCTTAATCCTTTCTTTGCAATAAATCTTTTTATTAAAGCTCAAGGTAAGCTGATGCTATTGATAAAAAACGGCGATGAAGCTGTATGCAAGCAATATCTAACAGTTCACAAGAGGCTCTCACTCCAGAGATAAGATTACGACTTAAAACTAGGCTTTCCTTAAACGCTGACTCGTTTGTTCAGTAGAAGATTGCGTTCTGCTACTAAAAAAAACCAAACAAACAAACAAAATGCACTCCTTGATCAGAACACAAACTGGAAGTAGAGACATGCTCACATAACGTAACTGTATTCTTGTCAATTTTACTACCAAATGAATCAGAAACTTATGAAGAATCTTATGATGCCTTCAAGGCCTGCGATACGTTGTCTTAGCAATGGCCTCTCAAAAGCCAAAGATCTAAAAATGACAAAGTGCGAGAATTTGACAGGACTGTTCACGTGCCTCTGAATCTCAGTAGCACCCACGTTATCAATCATGAAGTTGTAAAATGTGATGGCTGAGCTCTACTGCTTGTCACCATTTTGTCTCTAGTGAGCTCTGCACTTGCTTTCAGCAGAGGACAGGAAGCCTTAAGATTTTCCTCTTCCTTTCTGCAGATTTTCCTTTTTCTTTATGTGCAAACTCTGAATAGAAATAGCATGGACCGGTGACCATCTTTAAAGCTTTTATTTAGTTGATGCTCTTTAAGCATTTTGCATTATGAGTCAGTTCGTTAATATTAAGACGTCCAGATGAATACAGGATTTATCTTGACTGGCATTTTTTTTTTTAATCTGGACTTGGCATTTGTCATGGAAATGACAAAGTATTATGTCATGTGACTTGCCAGCTGAATACTGATCTTTGCGTATCCGTTTCCACGAGAGACGATTTTCAACTGTCATCCATACATTGGCGCATACTGTCAAGAGATGAAACCGTAGGCGGTGACAGACGTAAAGAAGTTTATTCAAGAAATAAAAACAACAAAAAACAAATAGAAGCTTTAATACTGTCTCTATTCAGAAAGAAGACAATGCAAATTTAACAAGAAAAACTAGAAAAAAGAAAAAAAAGAGGAAAAGCACAAGCTCACCTTCAACAAAAGCAGATCCTTGAGTAAATTTTTGATATATAGAGTTCTTAAAAAAAAAAAAAAAAGAAAAAAAAATAGCTTTTGCTTGGTATGTACAAATGAGGTAACATGAAGTTTTTCATAATATGTAATATTACATACTCACACACAAATAGAGTTGGCCTTTTTTCAAAATGAAAGAAGAGTTATTCTCTGTCTGACATGAAAAGAAATCCACTGTATTCAAAGTAGAATACTTCATTTCCTGTCAGATGACAGCTACACTCATACACACTCATACTCTCTTTAATACAACAGCCTTTTCCAATCACATTATGAATCAAAAAAACTCCTGTCTCTTTGGACCTTTTTTTTATTTTTATGTCAATGACATAGTATGCATTGCACAGCTACCCACCTAACCTCATTTCCAAAACGTATTTTCTTATTTTATGTTGTCGCTGTCTTCAAAAAAGAAAAAAGAAAAAAAAAAAAAGGCTTTTTTTTTTTTTTTTTTTGAAAAACCAAAATACTACAGACGTCTTCTCCCTCAACTTCTCCCCCAACTCCCATAATCCTTTGCATCTCAGCGTGACAGGGAACGATCGGTTCACATTAGGATTAGAGCTCTGATGTCTTTTAGCTGACTCCCACCGTTTACAGAAGCTCTGTCACGCTCCACATGCATCTCTGCACAACAAAAATCACAGGCAAGAAGAGCTGGAATGAGAAGATGACAAAAAAAGAAGGGGTGGGGGGGGGGGGGGGGGGGGGGGTGCAGATGCTACCTCGAAATGCATAAAAAAAAAAAAAAAAAAAAACCCACAGGATTGGCCCTTTGAGGCCTCACAGAGGGAGTCAACATGACTTCTATTCATGCCATTTGTCGTACGGAAAGAGAGTCTTTCCACCTCTTCCTCACTCTATGTGCCCTTCCGCGTCTTCCACGCAATGCTATTAGACAGAGGGACATGGAGGGGTTTTGTGCAAGGCCAGATGGAAAGCTCTTTCTCTGTCTCTCTCTGTCACAGATTTGTGCAGACACACACACACACACACACACACGTTCCCTCGCCCTGCGATGTTCAGCTGAATGCTGTGGTTCATCACTTTTCTAGCTTAGGTGAGTAATGAGATTGGAAAATGCTCTTTTTAGTAGCTATTTTTGGTTTAGGAGAAGACCATGCTCCCTCTGTGTGGTAAAGTAAGCATGTTTTGTGTTAAAGGCATAATGCTTTCAGAGGAAAGCCAAATGGAGTGGCACCCTTTTTCACAACTTAAGCCGTTACCACTGGTGACGCCCCCATAAAGATTGATCCCCCCCCATTGCTAAGCAGTAATATGGTTCACCTTCACATAAACAGAAACACACATCGACACACGGGTATGTGTCCAGTCACTGTCATACAAACAAACGTACACACACACACTAACCATCTTGAAGTGTGTATCAGCTGCTCTTTGTGTGTACCTGTTGCTTCTGCACTTCTCGTCTCTCTGTTTAGATTGCTAATTACTGCTTGGTGTCTTTCTCTCTCTCTCTCTCTCTCTCTCTCTCTCCCTTTCTCTCTCTCCCTGTCTCCCTCTCTCTCTCTTTCTCTCTCTGTCTCACTCTCTCTCTGTCTCTGAGCTGACTGAAGTAGAGCAGAGAGATGACTATTGTCCTTTGGACAGCAAATCTGCTTTATCCTCTGAGAGCTACTCAGTCTAGGCCATTCTGATGTCTCTCTCTCTCTTTCCAATCAAATTTATATTCCCATAGAGTGTTCTCTTTAAGAATACACACTTTATATTCCCAAGGAGAGACCAAGAAAAGAGCTTCTCTGAATTGATTTACTTTACTATTTTAACTCATATTTCAGTCCTTTTTTTATTCTCTCCCTCTTTTCAATTCAGTCCACATGAGTACAGAGAGGACTGTCATGTAAGTCTGAAAAATCAACAGTAAAAGAAATACTGGGGGTTGGTCTGACAGATGCACATTACCAGTCATTTTGACAGCACAAGCAGAAAATTAATTTCGAAAACCAAGGCCACACAGGGTCTCACTCTCTTCCAGCTCTGACCATCAAGCACCTTTTTTTTTTTTCTTTTTTTTTCTTTTTCCTCATTTTTTTTTTTTTTTTTTAATTTGAACACTGACAGCATACTGACAAATAGAACAGTAGATCAGAAAAAAAGTCTAAGATCATAATTTCTCCATTGCAAATCACGGTTCTGAACATTTTCTGAATAAATTCACTGTAATACCGAGTGTCACTGTGGTAAAAGATCCTCAGTTTGTGCTCGCACATCCATGCGTGCGCTTGTGTGTGTGTGTGTGTGTGTGTGTGTGTGTGTGTGTGAGTGTGTGTGTGTGTGTGTGTTTGATTGATTGGCACATCCCATTGGTTGCTCGGTTCAAAAATGCCTCGTGATGTACCAGTGTAGCCTTGAGAGGCATCAGTTCCCCAGCAGGGCCACCTAGTGATGTAGAATCCCAGAGAAAGAGAGAGAAAAACAAACGCACAGGCCTTCTCTTTCTTTGCAGACGTCTCCATTCAGAATAGATTGAACTCGTTCCCCATCCTTTCTCCAAAAGTCTTTCAGTTGATGGGTGATCATCTCCCTCAGAGGTCGCTGGCCTCTGCTCTCTCATACAGTGCTTTGAGTTTCTCGAAACGTGGTCCCCACTCCTTTACCGATTCCTGCCCCCCGCCGTTTCCTCCCCTTTCTTCCTCCAGCCCTGAGGAGCTGAATGAGCTGAGAGACCCGGCCAACGATCCCCCACCTTCCGTGGAGAACACCTGGAGCGAGTCGAAGGGTGCCGTTTCGGGGTGCTGGTCTGCGTCTCGGATAATTTCGCAAAGATACCGTGCCAGGTCTTGACTGGAGAAGGATAGGCTTTTTCGGGCCAACTGGGACGCTCGGCTGGCACTTGGCCCGCTGCACTGGCCCGGTCCCGGGGTACGGGTGGGCGGCACATCCCTGCGAAGTGTGGCGGTGGTGCCTGAAGACATGGAGCTGGTGGTGGGGGTCCTGGTTAGAGGTTCGGGCTGGTGTGGGTGGTGCTGGTGTTGATGCTGGTGTTGCTGAGAGGCGAGAGGGTGGTGATGCTGGATGGCTCTTGAACGACTGTACTGGACAGACTGGGCTGGACTGGGCTGAAGAGACTTCTGGAGCTCAGCCATGTCATAAGCATTCTGGGAAAGAGAGAAAGTGAGGATGGAGAAAGAGAGAGAGAGAGAGAGAGAGAGAGAGAGAGAGAGAGAGAGAGAAAGAAGAGTGGAGAGGAGAGAGATAGAAACAATCTAAGCTGTATTCACAACAGTAATTATTTTTGAAACATATCCTGTGATGAATGGCTTCAGCTAAAAAATGATAATACTAAAGGGGGAAGAAACTGTGCAAAATAATCCTCTCTATATGTCTTCATTACACCACTTAAGACTCCCCAAACAACCAATGACAGAAATCCACATTTATTCTCCTAATACTAAACCCTGATTAGTTCTACAGACTGCATTTCTCATAGCACCTGAGAGCAGAGAGAGAGAGAGCGAGCGAGAGTGAGAGAGAGAGAGAGAGAGAGAGAGAGAGAGAGAGAGAGAGAGAGAAAAGCATTGGTAAAGAGGACAGGACATGATGGCTATGGTGCAGCCCTTTTTTATAGAACACGGCATAATCTCTTCAGCATTAATCCAATTCAGCCGAGACTGATTCCCCCGTTACTGTGGCAGCACTTTCCTCCAGAGAGAAAAGAAGGCCCTCCCTGGTGGGATAAGAAAGCGGGGGAGGAGATGAGAGAGAGAGAGAGAGAGAGAGAGAGAGCGAGAGAGAGAGAGACAGAGAGAGTGGTGTGGGTGACAGAGGAGTGGGTGTTGAACTGGGTAATTGATTAAGTGATGAAGGGAACATATGAAGGCGAATCAGATGATCAGGAACGGATCCCATAATCATATTACGGGATTTAAATATGAAGAATGCACGAGAGCAAAAAAAGGTAAACAGTGTAGCTAGGAGAACATAAAAGTCGAAATGTCAGTGGTATTACACATAAGGACTACAAACTTTTCCCTAATTTCTCATACAAGCTTTAAAGCTGGTTTCCTTTTTAAACGCATTGAGGAAAAACAACAGAATGAGTTTTGTCGTCGCTTTCTGCCTTTGGTAGAATGTCACGCTGGTAAAATGTCAAGAAGCTTGGGTGCCGGGAGACTTGCTTTGCCGTTTTACAGATTGTCATGGGCAAAGGGAGCTGACGGCGTAAAAGGTTACCATGGTAACCAGTTGGCACAAGCACGGGAGGCCGTCATGGTGACCTGAGGATCCTTTGGGTTTGTGTATGTCAGCTGGTGGAATTCAAGTTTCAAAGTATTTTTTTTTTTTTCTTTTGCTTCTACTAGTTTTGTTACCATGGTGAACTGAAGGTGGACAAACGTTAAGATGGCGTACGTTTAGACAGAATAGGTTCAAATCTAGCGGAAGAGTAAAAACTGCATCTTAAACAGGTTTTCTTAATTCCCTAGGGGAGGCCAGCCTTCAGAACGGTAAATTCTGTTCTACTATGTTCTCTATATTTGTATTTGCATCTAAAAAGCACTTCTAGAAACTTAAGTTTTCATTTGAGGATTTGTTTGAGTTTTTTTTTTTCTTTCTAGCAGTATGAGGGGATGTGGAAGTCACCTGGTCCTCTTCCCCTCCTCCCTCCTCATCATAGTTTAGGACGTTCTCTCTGATGTCTTCCCAGCCGTCGTGATGAGCAGAGACGTGGTACACACCCTCCTTCAGTCCCTTATAGCTCCGCCAACGTGTGTATAGGAAAATCCCCAACAGCAGCACTGCACACACACAAACATACACACACACAGAGAAATTCTCAGCATGGACATATAACACAAGGATATATCATTAACAAAAGGAAAAACATGGATGTGTGTGCATTTGTGGATCAGTGAGGATATACTATCGGCACACTAAGAAATGCACGCAGAGTTCACCTACCGACTGTCAGTTTGTAGACCCAGATTTGTGCAGGGAATTAATCAGTAGTGTTAGAGGAAGCCGTGGTCAGGACTACATGTGGGATATGCTTTAGTGCTGTCACTCAGATGAGTGGTGTCACTCAGCCGTGGATGAGACAGGAGGAGATACCAGAGCCAATTAGACTCTGCTCCATTCTAGCTCTCTCTGATGGTTTTGCCTCAAAACAACAGTATGTCAGCTAGCATCTCTCTCTCTCTCTTTCTCTCTCATTCTATCTATCTATTTATCTATCTGCCTTTTTCTGTCCTCCTCATCTAAGAAGAAAAAAAGAAAAAAGTCTGGCTGTAGTTAATCTGGCCACAGAAAATAGATAGACAGACAGACAGACAGACAGGTACTTTATTCGTTCTGAGGGAACTTTAAAATTGAACCAGGGTCATTATTTTTCATTTTTACCTTAACCATACAGCCATTGTATACTACACTATTACTAACCTCAAATCAGCTATGTATGGCTTCTTTTGAGTGGAACTAAAAGGCTAAAAGCTAAGCTGTCTTGGAGTCTGTTAAAAGGACTGTTCTCCCTTCAATAGGTAGAGTTGAAGTTCCCTCGGTGTTGAAGTGATGTGTCAGTGTGCCAGCTGGGCCGAGATGAGAGAGGCCTGCACCACGACGGTACAGACATTAACTCAATAAGCGCTCAGCTCTGTGTCAAGAAGTGCTCACACTATCAATCCTCGCTGGCATCAACACTGACCTTTAGACTACATTATCAAGCCATGCAGCTCTCCGCTTTCAGTCTGCCTCTAGCCCCCTATTCCTCCTCTCCCTCTGTCCATTCTTATTGTCCCTGGAGCTATTCATCACTCTCTCTCTCTCTCTCTCTCTCTCTCTCTGTATTTCGCCTTCTCTCCATCAGTTGTTCAGCCTAAGTGGTGATAGTGCTGTATTGGACAGTATCAGGACAATTACTGTTTGCTGTTCATCCTCATTTTATGACCTTAATACTCATTGGTATTGTAATGAACATACACAATGTTTTGAATGAGAATGGCAAGTTTGAGCTTTAAAAATCTTGTTCTGTCGACGCAGATCTGAGACGGTGTTAATCTTCCTCGGTGTTTTGCTGCACTGAAGTGAGGACTCTTAAGTCTGACCACGATGACCACAGCGACAGACAAGTCAGAAAAAATCACCCTACCTGCGAAAATCACTCAATTACCGTGTCAATGTTCAAACAAGTCAGCATACAGTGTGTGTGTGTGTGTGTGTGTGTGTGTCCAACTGAAAGCAGAGCAACAGAACAAAAATCTATTCCTCTCCTCACAAACGCAATCTCTCAATTTGCTGGCACTTGTATCGAACAGAAATACACATCAAATATCTACTCCTCTTTATACATTTGTCACACTCAGTTGGAGCCAAAGGAATGCACACACCAAAGCTAAAAAGCCATTTTTAGCTCACTTTGCTCACTTAAACACAGAAAACCAGAGGCTTTGAACCACACTGAAAGACAAACTGAGAGACTCGGCATTGGTTATGACACTTCATTTCATAAAAGAGGTTCTCCAAAAAGCATAGGGTTGTTTTTCCTTTTTTTTTTTTTTACATATATAGGGGTTTTTTTTAGCCTTTAGATGTGTCTGTGTTCTAAGTAAAACTGGACTTTCATGTTTCTAACATGTTTCATGATTCTTCATAGTAGTTATAAATAAAATGAAGGGCAACTTTCTTTGAAGCCCCTCCACAGTTTGAAAGAACTTTTGTATCTTTTTAGGCAAAACTTGATGAAAGTGAAAATGATGACTGAGAGTTGTACGGGTCTAATGAAGCTGTTTGTTAAGATGCTCCATCTAATAGGGCACGTGAGGAAACAATGAAGCCTCTGAGACAGAGGTCCATCTGCTTGATACTACAATCTCATTATCATTATTATTATTATCTAGAACAATGTCCTGGTGAACATATTCATTTATCTCTTGGCCTGGAAGGTCATCCATGCTTTTATTTCATCTAGTTTAGATGACTGCAATTCTTTGTACCCAGGGGGTTAAGCCCCCAAAAAAAACTATCTCACGCCTTCAGTTGGTACAAAATGCAGCTGCTAGACTTTTAGCAAATACTAGGAGACAAGATCACATCAGCCCTGTTTTAGCCTCTCTTCACTGGTTAGCCGTCGGTTTCAGAATTGATTTTAAGATCATTTTTAAAGCACTTCATGCTTTAGCTCCGAGCTACATTGCTGAATCGCTGCTCCCCTACGAGCCACTTCGCAGCCTCAGATCTGCGGGCAGGGTTCTGCTGGCTGTTCCTAAGTCCCCGCTCAAGACCAGAGGTGACCGGGCTTTTGCTGTCAGGGTCCCGCAGCCATGGAACTCCCTGCCTGAGAGTCTGAGGCTTGCAGGATCAGTAACATCTTTTAAATCCCTTCTGAAAACGTATCTTTTTTTTTTTAAGAAAGCCTTTCATTAACTTTAGCACACTTTTATTTCTAACATGTCTTACTTGTTACTTTATTATCACTGCTGTTGTCTTTTTCCATTCTATTTCTGTATTATTTATTTTCAACATGTCCTACCTCTTATTATCACCGTTGTTGTCTTTTTCCATTCTATTTCTGTATTATTTATTTTCAACATGTCCTACCTTTTATTATCACTCTTGTCATATTGGTCCTCCATTTTACTTTTTATTTGTTTAATTGGCCTGATTTTATTTGCATCAGTCTTGAAAAGTCTTATTCCTTTTAAAGCACTTTGTAACTTTGTTTTGAAAAGTGATGTACTGTATAAATGAAGTTTATTATTATTATTATTATTATTATTATTATTTTTATTATTATTATTATACTAAGAGATGGAGACATTCACATCTCTAAAATCTCTATACAATATTGCTGAAATTTACCCAGTTCTGCATAAGAATCGTAAATGGATCTAGTTATTAAACATAAATTATTGTGCATTTGAGTATTTCAAGGTGACTGTCAAATGAATCACTGTGACCTAAAAAGAAATCGTTTCATTTTCTGTAACCGTTCATTTAAAAATTAAAATTTCTCTTAATGCATTTTATGCAGCTCCCATGAAATCTGTCACAGTACTAGAGCAGATGTATCTTGCCTTACTGTTATTTCAACGTCTGGATAAAAAAAGTTGGGTTTTCTCTGAAAACTCCAGAGCTGCATAATTTACCACGCATACACGTTGTTCTGTTTTGTGGATGCGGGTAGCATAAGCTTGTATACGAGTCCCATGTTCTCTAAAAACTCGAGCGTTGCATAATTCACCAAGTCTAGAGTATAAATGTACTTGTTGTTGTGTTTCGTAGATGTGGGTTGTGTAGCTAGTATCTGAGTGGAATGTTCAGAATCTTGTTGTTCATCTTCATGAAAATGATTTTTTTTCCCCTCTCAGCCTCACTTTCCAAAGTGTGGAGAACTGATCGTGTAACCTAAGGGCAGACCCAGAATGACTCTCCCAGATCCACACAACACTCACTGGGCAGTTCTCTCTCCCATAGCAACCACACAGAGCTAACACAGTGTTATGAGGAGAACTGAATACAGATTCCACTAAAATCTCAAATGGACCTGCAAAGCAAACGAGATGACAAACATGTTCAGCATACCAACACACACACACACACACACACACACACACACACACACACACACACGCACACACACACACACGCACACACACACACACGCACACACACACACACACACACTCACGCAAATGCAATATGCCAGAATAGAGTTACAATTTAAAAAACAAGTTTATATGTCAAAATAACCAAGGGGATATGATGTGGGTTTTAAAAAGACTCTATACAGATTTCATCTAAAAACAATTACATTTAAAGTATTCATGGAATATACTTATCGTATATCATGCGGATTCTCGGGGGATGGAAGCTAACAATACCCATTGTGTTCACAAACATTTGAAATGATTTATGAACTTATTAGGATGCAATTTAAAATTCTTTACAGAAATAGAAATGGTCTTTTTTAATGAGTTCTGACCCACTACGAACTTGTATAATAATAATTTTTGGTAGCGCAAATGTGAACTGAGGTTACTATTTCAGCACAGGTTTTTTTCCAAGATTCCCAGAATGCGGAAGGATTTACAGAACTGCAAATATGCATGTCTATTTCCATACATTCAAGTAACTGTACACGTTTTTCTATGACCTTCGTATGCATTCTACGAGCTTTTTAAACATCCACAACATTCACAAACATTAAGAGAACATTATTTGAAGATCAACATATTTATTCAATGTTTTCATCAGATAGTTTTGAGACATTGTTAAAACACTCCTGTTATAAATACTGATATTCATTTCATAAGAATTAATTAAATGAATTTCATAAGAATGCACTCCATTGCTTGGACATTTCCTGTCCATTGGGTATCTTCAGAAAGATGCGCACTCCTATACAAAACAATACCTGTCAAACTTTTCCTCATCTGTTATCTGACTTTAGGACTCTTGGAACCTGTCTCTATCTTTTTATAAGGTTTCATTTTTCATATTTTCTCTCTCCTCGTCTAATATATCTTTAAAGTTCTCCCATTTGTTCTGTTTTGATTCTCAACATTACGTCTCTCTGTTGCTATCTTTCACTCTCCTTTCTCTCTCACTCCCAACCTCTCTCTTTTCATATTCCTCTATTTCTCTCTCTCTCTCTCTCTCTCTCTCTCTCTCTCTCTCTCTCTCTCTCTCCCCCTTCCCTCTCTTGTTCATTCAGTCTTATCTGTAGAACACTGTCCAGAAAGCAGCAGTCTGTGTCTCTTGGTAAAATCATCCAGCAGCAGCTCCACTGATAACTTTAAAGGCCCAATCAGGTGACACCTCTGACATTTACCACAGTCCCAACCCTACCTAATCTCCTCCAAAGTAGGAGAACAAGCGCTATTGCCTGTCTTTTCTCTCTCTCTCTCTCTCTCTCTCTCTCTCGCTCTCTCAGTCTTTCTCTCTCTCTCTCTCTCTATCTTTAAAAGTTCAGTGCTGCTTAGTGTCCGTAATAGTCTTCAGACATTAGAAAGAACGAGAGTAAATCCATCAGAACCGCTGGGGATATGTAATATACAGAGCTGGAACTTTGTGTGTGTGTGTGTTTTTATGCTAATAAATGCAATTACAGATAGAGAAGAATGGTCACACACACTGATCTGTTTACACACGCACTAATCTCAACGTGCTTACACAATAGCCACAGTAATGTATATTCCACAACGCCGCACGGAGTCTTGTCACTCTTTTTGGGTTTTTTTTTTTATAACGTCTGAAACTCAACTGGTTAAATATGCTGCCTAAGCTTTACTGGCAACAGATCGCTCTCCAGTCACAAGCGGTGAGAGACAACCTTTCAAAAATTTCAAATGTTACCATCCCTTTACCCTATTCCCAGGCTGCTCCTTTAATGAAAGAGAGTTCACAGACACTCAATCGTGCTTGTTGGGCCCCCGCGGTAACCCTAGAGCTAAACGTGTCTGTCTCATTACTAAAGACCTCCCTTCGCTCTGTGTGCGGTGGTCTCCAGATGATGAGTCAGACAAAAGTTCTCATCATCCTATCCAATGTACGCTGGCATTTAAAACGTTCAATCTGAGGACTATAGAGGAAGTCCTTGTGAACGTACTGTGAACCTTTGACACCAAATATTACTCAAATGTACATTACAGATACACTGGATCTTATCCTAAAGAAAATAGTGAACAGAACACAAGTTTAAGAAAGAGAAGGGACAAAGAAAGCATTAAATTATGACTTTAAGCCACTCTGCTTCTTGATCCATCCTGAAATGCGGTTTTAGTGGCTTCATCTTCTATACATTAAGCACGTTACACACATCCTATTCAGTTTACTCTACTTATATTAAACATCGAATACAAAAACAATTTAAATGAAACATCAAATTCGTTTTCAAGTGAAGAGCCCTGGATCAGTGAGCTGTCACGACTACCATACAATCAAAGTTCTGCTTTTCACATCTCTACACATCCTGTTTTCTGCCAGCAGTAACAAAGCGAATAGCAATGATCCGTCTTCATGGGCAATTATGAAAATAAATTGATATTTACAAAAAGAACCCCAAACAAACAGCAGTGCAGATGGAAAATGATGGAAAACAGCAAAATGAGAAAGGGAAAATTAAACAAAGCAAAAGAAGGAAAAAAAAAGAGAGAGAGAGAGAGAGAGAGAGAGAGAGAGAGAGAGAGAGAGGAGACGATATTTAGTGATTGTTTTATTTTTCATCTCTTTCATTTCTCTGTGAAAAGGCACAGCAAGTGTTCCTTATGCGTTTACAAATAATGTGATTGGAGTAAGAGAAACGTCTGTTATTTAATGAGTTTAAGCCTCACTTTAAACAGATTCCATCCCAGGACTCACACAAGATAATATACTTATAGTCTAAGGAGTATATATTCCCTTTATTTTACACACAAACACACACACACACACACACACAAACACACACACAGGGAACCTATTTCAGGAAAACATGGGGGGAAAAAATGGAAAGAGAAGTGAGGAGAAATGGAAGGCGAGTGGAGAGTATTAAGTTACTATAACGTAGCACTGCAATATAGTCATAGGTCAAAGGTACAAAAACAGTATCGCCGCTGACACAGTTTCATCTGTTCTTTTCTTAACAGACTACAGTCTTATCATGAAAAAAAAAAAAACCCACAGTTCATTTTCTATACTTTGGACAATGAAAGTCTTACTGACTGGGCCTTCTGTTCTCAGAGCTGGATAATATTTCCACCATTTATCGATATATTACATTTGATATCTGTGCTCTGGTATTTTCAGAGGTAATAGGATATACTGGCTGATGCGATGTCAAGACATTAGTGCACTACATCATTTATTGATACTCTGATGTGTGATGTCCATCACAAGGAGCGTGCTAAAATCTTGTGTTTGGTTGTGTTTAATTTGCAGGAGTAATGTGTGTATCTGTTTTATATCTGTGTCTAAATGTATTTGTATATTTGAGGGTGTGTATGTGTTCTGTTTGTGGTTCATATGCAGTTGTAACAGAATCTGTTTTTGACTTGTGAATAATGGCTCAGATATTAGGCTGTAGTTGGCAAAAGAGCCAGGAGTATAAAGATGCCATCTCTGAAAACCATCACAAACCTTGAACTATGGGTTGTCATGGAAAATGTCAACTACACACATACAGACACACAGACACACACACACACACACACACAGCTTGTAGAGTAAGGCTTTACAAGCCCACTGAGGACTTCACACTGAGTCTAACTGTCACACTCACACTGTGTGCCATAAACACTGAGTGGATTCTGATCATAAAAATGAGTCTCACCAAACTCAGTATGTCCCTGAGAACAACACACCACTGAGGGAGACATAGATGTACTTTCATACATAAGCCACACTGATTACTGTCTCCCTCCCTCTCTCTCTTTTGCTCACTCTGTGTATGTGTGAGCGTGTGCATTCAGTGTGATTCCAGAATACCCATGGGTAGAAAATATAATCAGTATATTATTAATCATAATAAATAATATGTGCATGAAAAAGCTATTTTTTTTTAATTCTTTA
Source organism: Chanos chanos (assembly GCF_902362185.1). NCBI lineage: Eukaryota > Metazoa > Chordata > Actinopteri > Gonorynchiformes > Chanidae > Chanos > Chanos chanos. The sequence goes on from NC_044496.1 coordinate 11,541,559, forward strand.
TATATGTGTAGAACGTGTAGTTCTGTTTACAACGAATACAAATGTTCATCTTTCTGTGATTTTTCATGCACACTAGAGGAGGATAAAGACTATTTCATGGTACTGCATGATTTCTGACTCTCCCCTCTTCTACTCTCCAGCTCTTAGTTTATCACACCTATGGTCTGCGCAGCTGTAAATCCCTGTCGAATCTGCCCCCTCTTATCACACCTCTAATCCGCCCAGAATGCCCCAGGGTGGGAGGAGACGACAGCCTGAAGCAAAGTGGCAGCGCACCGGAGAGGAAAACAGACTCCCGCTGTTTTTTTCTTTTTTTTTTGTTTGTTTTGGTTTTTGTTATTTTCTCAGAGAGAGAGAGAGAGAGAGAGAGAGAGAGAGAGAGAGAGAGAGAGAGAGCAAAACAGTACTTACTGTCCAAACAGATGGTTTTACAGAGTTACTCTTGCCATCTCTCTCTCTCTCACCTCTATCCATCGCTCTACTCTCTCTCTCTCTCTCTCTCTCTCTGTCTTTCACACACGCACACACACACGCACACACGGCACTTCTGCAGTTGACACCTGTGTCAACACCTTGTGTATCACTCCTGGGAAACAGAGATCGGAAATGAACCCATAGACAAAGCACATGGACATATGCTTTACTGTTTGATTTTAACAGATAAAAATACCAAAGCTTTTGAAAACAACAAAGAAACATGACTTACCTTATGTACCCTACTCAAGGACTCTAAACTACATACTTCTAGGACAAAATGAAAAGAGTATAGCACATTCCTCCACTCTCTAAAACCATGTTTATCCCACCCAAAGCAACATTCAGCCCCCCTCCCCAATACAGATAAGAAGCTTATGAATTTTTCCTGGTTTTTTTTTTTTCAGGGTCATACAAGAGAAGGACAGAGAGAAAAAAAGAGACGGGAGTACTCAGTTTGTTTTTTTTGTTTTTTTCTCTCCAGCTGAGGTGGAGGAGTCAAGGTCCAAGGCGAGGAGGTGTAGGGTTTGGAACGTGGCGCTAAAACCCATTAACTGGCCAGAAAAGAAGAACCTCTTCAGAAACTCTGGGCTTACTTTTGTGTTGCCCAATATCAACAGAGATGAAGAGAGTGAGAGACGGAAAGAGAGAGAGAGAGAGATAGAGAGAGAGAGAGAGAGCGAGAGAGAGAGAGAGAGAGAGACGGGCGGGGGGCTTTTTGCTTTCTCCTAACTCTTTCTTTTGCCTCCTGGATTTGCTCAAAACAAACCAAGTGAGAAAGCAGAAAAAAAAAAAAGCCAAGCACACTTTTACGCTTTCTTTTGGAGGGGCGTTGGAACCGATTGAAATTCCATCTCAAACTCTGGAGCATTGATCTCAATTTCTTAGCCAGTCTGTGTAAACAGCGCATTGAGTGCCTACAAATCAACTAATTAACACTTTAGAAAAGAAGCAAGTCCTGAGGACGATCAAGGTCGTGTCGATTTGAACATGAACTTAAATCTGTGAGATGAAAACTTGAATAAATAAATAAAAGAGATTATCTGTTTCCTTTTTGGCCCTGCCAAGGTATCAATTCTCAATGAGGTTGGAAGAATGTCAGGCATTAATTAACTCGACATGGATGCAAAAAAAAAATAAATTCCTTATTTTAATCAGTAATGTTCAGTTTTGAAGGATACTGTGGAATGTGTCTAACAGGGGTGCTTTTAAAGCCATAATGCATTAATGTCTAACAGGGGTGCTTTTAAAGCCATAATGCATTAATCTAAAGTGAGATGGAATTTGAAATTGAATTTAAAAAGTCTGTTGGCTGTATGATGAGGCCTGGACAATGAGAGACCTTGATATGCATGTGAGACTCACATAGGGACATTCTCTCTACATTAAAAAAAAGGCCTCCACATTAGACACACACACAAACACACACACACACACACTCACAAATCACTATATACATAGTAGTAAATATACACTGTATGTGTGAATATCTGCGTCTGTGCTGTGTGTTATGTGACATTAAATTACATGAAGTAATAAAAAGTACGAACTAGTACAAAGACTGATGTGACAGAGACAAACAAAGGATTCCAGACAAAATGATTTGAAAAAAAAAATCTATGGAATAACTTCTCTTTTGTGAGGAGAAATGACAAGACAAAGACACAAACACAAAAATTGAAAAAAAAAGAGAGAGAGAGAGAGAGAGAGAGAGACAGAGAAAGAGAGAGAGATAGACA